>NC_141079.1:18107626-18232626 GCF_041138505.1 Cibotium barometz
GTGAGCGTTGTCACACTACCGCATTGCACTACGTGTGCTCGTCCCTTCTCTCACCTCACTTCCCTCACATGCACTCACTAGCATGTATTAGAGAGTATCAAAGCCTAGTTCGTGAGAGAGCTAAGGAGGCAAGCAAGAGGCAAGAACAAGCAAGGAAGGAAGCGGTACTATTGCACAATGGGAGAGTTCTTTGTATTATGAGAGATATTTACTTTGTTGATGTCTTTTAATGTTGAGTGATGTTCAATGGTCTTTGTTCCTCTAGAAGGAATAAGAAAGTCTATTTAGTAAATGAAACGGTTAGAGATTAGAAGGAATTCCTAATGGGGTGCGGGTGGTGGGGGTTTTTTGCGAGTGATTACAATTTTATATTTTTGTGAGCGGGTATTTTTTCCCCTTTTTTTTATAGTTTATATTTTTTGCTCACTTTGTTTTTGGTAATCATAAGCAAAGTTACATTTGATTTGTGTTAGTTGGGAAACTAAGAGATATTAATTATAGGGGAGAAGAGAAGGAAGGATCCGGAGAAATGTAGACAAAATCATCAGAATGAGATTGTGTTACTTAGTTTCCCATTTGATTCATTGAAGCGACATTCATTCCTTGAAGAATTTGGTTGTTGATGATGTCCCTTTTTGTGGCAAGATTATTATAAAATGTTGTTGAGTAGGACCTATTCTGCCTTGCAAAGCAAAATGCCAACCACTAGTCAGCAGAGACAAGGGCACTCTCATGTGCCTTATAGAATCCCTTGTTTGAGATCACAATGATCAATCAATATTGTCAAAGAGAGGCACGTGAAGAAGGGGCAAGATCTATCTGCATCCAATTGTGGGCACATATGAGAGGTTCCCACATGTGAAATGGCATTACAAACTTTGTGGGAGGCAAGATGGAAAAAGGGATGCCAAGTACTCCCACATTCAAAGGCATATGCAAAAATAGTGTGGAAGATGAAATGGCAGATATATTCCAAAGGGACCTCCTATCTTCATACTCCTCCTCGCATAAGCAAGAGTTCATCTTGGTTTGCTAGGTAGGAAACCCAGCGTTCAGCAGCCAGCAGCATTTCAAAGAATGGTCTAAGAGATATTGTATGAATACTTAGTCACTTTTATGAGAGTATTCTTGGATAAGGGCAGTGTCTACTCCATAATTACAACAAGAGCTTTTGTGCATGTTGGCTCCATGATACCCATTAGGGTTTTAAAGTACAAGCTTAATGGAAGTGAGTAAGTGGTTGAGGTAAATGCTTAAACCAATAAGGTACATCATTCTTGGCTCAAGAAGGTGAGGGCATAATAACTCGACCCTTTAGAAAGATGGATAGTATTGCATTTAATACAATCGACAATACCCCAACAACTAGCATATTGCAGGGCAATATATGAAGTGAAGAAAGTAAGATATGAAAATAACATAGTTAAAGAACATCATACAGAATGATTGACAACCCACAAGAGAGGCGGTAGCAAATCAAAACATTGAGCATAAAGTGGTGATAGAAGTGATTTAGATTTGCAATTGAGAAATATATTAACATGTTATGTTTATGAGAGAATTGGAGTAATCCAATGTCTTAAAGAAATAGGTTTCTGCTAAAGGTGGATTTGGATAACTTTTTTAAAATGTTCATAGTGTTGATATATTTTAAAAGTAAGTGTTAATAACTTATAGTAAGTCCCATTTACAAATGAAGGCATTTCTTTCATTTCTCTCCATTCTTTCTAGCTTGTGAGTATGATCTTGTGAGTATGATGCATACCATAGTGTTTTATGCAATGTTACTCTACTTCTCTCAAGAGCCAAGTACTGTGAATTTCTAAATAATTCAATAGTTTTTGACCATTCCCTCTTCTAAAGATTTGGTGGCCACTCTTGTTGCAAACAAGAGTAGATCCCTCAAACCATCAAGCCAAAGGAAAGCTCCCAGAATTCATGTAAATTAGAAATCTTATATTTTTCTTTATTCTTTTAATGGTTTTCTAATTTTTGTATTGTTTGAAATGATAATCTAATGCTATGCCTTGCTGGAAAGGCTTTCCTCCTCTCTCATTCTTAAAATTAGCCCTTCTTTATCCTAGTAAAGTGATCCAATTGTTGGAATTAAACTTTTCATATTGTTTAGAATGTTTTAAGCCAATTGGGGATAATTCCTAAGTAGATTAAGGTTAGAAAAATTGAAAAATGGTCAATCATACAAAGGAGGTTATGGCAAAATTTTCTAGAAATTTATGAAATAAATTTCATCTTTTATTAATAAAAAAGAGTAATCCCCATCGTTTGTGTATTCTAAAAGTGTCATTTTCATTCATGCATATAGAAAGATGCATATTGATTATTTTTTTATTATAAAAGAGTGATTTTTAATAGAATTATATTCTATGCATAGAAAGATGCATATTGAATATTTTTAATTATTATAAAAGATTGATTTTTAATAGAATTAAATTCTATGCATAGAAAGATGCATATTGAATATTTTTTAGTATTATAAAAGAGTGATTTTTAATAGAATTAAATTCTATGCATAGAAAGATGCATATTGATTATTTTTATTATTATAAAAGAGTGATTTTTAATCGAATTAAATTCTATGCATAGAAAGATGCGCATATTGATTATTTTTTTATTATAAAAGAGTGATTTTCAATAGAATTAAATTCTATGTATAGAAAGATGCATATTGATTATTTTTTTAATGTAAGATTCTTCTCCAGCCTCTCAAGATGTCCAGCATCTTTCCCTGTGATCAAATCCCTCTTCAGAAATATAAAAGATCTTGTTTCTACCTGCTTTAGCCTAGAGAGAGAAAATATTCTAGAGAGAGATTATTCAGATTTTGAATATTTTTTGATAGAAAAATATCTCTTCTTATTAAAATAAGTTCCCCCGAAACAAAAGTTTAAAAAGATTTTCAGAAGGTGCATTAGAAATCAAGTATAATCTGTTCAAGACAAGAGGCCTTATCCTAGGGGTCCAGACTTTTTAAAAATTTTAAATTAAGGTTTTGAGGGACCAATCAGATTCATCCAGATGTGTGGAGAAGATAAATAGAAGAAATAAAGAAAATCCTCCCAAAAATGAGTAAATACTCACATAAGATGAAGAGTAGACTAAGGACCAAAGGAAATTATCAAAAATTGAGATATTTTGTCTTTCCTCTCTCCTAATTTAAGTCTAGTTCCAAAAAGTAAGCTAAACTGACCTAAAAATAGTCAAAAATTGACCAAACTGATCTGAAAAATTCTATAATCAGTTTACTTGGTTAGGAACTCACTTTTTCCTATAAATAGAAGCCTCCCTCTTTGTTGAAGCTTAATAGTGTTTTATGCAATGTTACTCTACTCCTCCCAAGAGCCAAGAACTGTGAATTTCTTAATAATTCACTAGTTTTTGACAATTCCCTCTTCTAAAGATTTGGTGGCCACTCTTGTTGCAAACAAGAGTAGATCTCTCAAACCATCAAGCCAAACCATCAAGCCAAACCCAGAATTCATGTAAGTTAGAAATCTTATATTTTTCTTTATTCTTTTAATGGTTTTCTAATTTTTGTATTGTTTAAAATGATAATCTAATGCTATGCCTTGCTGGAAAGGCTTTCCCCCTCTCTCATTCTTAAAATCAGCCCTTCTTTATCCTAGTTAAGTGATTTAATTGTTGGAATTAAACTTTTTATATTGCTTAGAATGCTTTAAACCAATTGGGGATAATTCCTAGATAGATTAAGGTTAGAAAAATTAAAAAATGGTCAGCCATACAAAGGAGGTTATGGTAAAATTTTCTAGAAATTTGTGAAAAAAATTTCATCTTTTATTAATAAAAAAGAGTAATCCCCATCGTTTGTGTATTCTAAAAGTGTCATTTTCATTCATGCATAGAAAGATGCATATTGATTATTTTTTTATTTTAAAAGAGTGATTTTTAATAGAATTAAATCCTATGCATAGAAAGATGCATGTTGAATATTTTTTTTAATCATAAAAGAGTGATTTTTAATAGAATTAAATTCTATGCATAGAAAGATGCATATTGATTATTTTTATTATTATAAAAGAGTGATTTTTAATAGAATTAAATTCTATGCATAGAAAGATGCATATTGATTATTTTTATTATTATAAAAGAGTGATTTTCAATAGAATTAAATTCTATGCATAGAAAGATGCATATTGAATATTTTTTTATTATAAAAGAGTGATTTTCAATAGAATTAAATTCTATATATAGAAAGATGCATATTGATTATTTTTTTAAATGTAAGATTCCTCCCCAGCCTCTCAAGATGTCCAGCATCTTTCCCTATGATCAAATCTCTCTTCAGAAATATAAAAGATCTTGTTTCTACCTGTTTTGATCTAGAGAGAGAAAATATTTTAGAGAGAGATTATTCAAATTTTGAATATTTTTGGATAGAAAAATATCTCTTCTTATTAAAATAAGTTCCCCCGAAACAAAAGTTTAAAAAGATTTTCAGAAGGTGCATTAGGAAATCAAGTATACTCTGTTCAAGAGGCCTTATCCTAGGGATCTAGAGGCCTTATCCTAGGGATCTAGATTTTTTGAAAATTTTAAATTAAGGTTTTGAGGGGCCAATCAGATTCATCCAAATGTGTGGAGAAGATAAATAGAAGAAATAAAGAAAATCCCCCCAAAAATGAGTAAATACTCACATAAGATGAAGAGTGGACTAAGGACCAAAGGAAATACTAAAAAAATGGATTTTTGACACCTCACAATGGGAATTCCCCCCTCATGAAGGAGGTGCCTATTTCACATGTGTGGTGGAGTTTTAAATTCTCAAAAATTGAGATATTTCATCTCTCCTCTCTCCTAATTCAAGTCTAGTTCCAAAAAGTAAGCTAAACTGACCTAAAAATAGTCAAAAATTGACCAAATTGATCTGGAAAATTCTAGAATGAGTTTGCTTGGTTTAGGAGCTCACTTTTCTATAAATAGAAGCCTCCCCCTTTGTTGAAGCTTAATAGTGTTTGATGCATTGTTACTCTACTCCTCCCAAGAGCCAAGAACTATGAATTTCTTAATAATTCACTAGTTTTTGACCATTCCCTCTTCTAAAGATTTGGTGGCCACTCTTGTTGCAAACAAGAGCAGATCCCTCAAACCATCAAGCCAAAGGAAAGCTCCCAGAATTCATGTAAGTTAGAAATCTTATATTTTTTCGTTATTCTTTTAATGGTTTTCTAATTTTTGTATTGTTTGAAATGATAATCTAATTCTATGCCTTGTTGGAAAGGCTTTCCCCCTCTCTCATTCTTAAAATCATCCCTTGTTTATCCTAGTTAAGTGATCTAATTGTTAGAATTAAACTTTTCATATTGTTTAGAATGCTTTAAACCAATTGGGGATAATTCCTAAGTAGATTAAGGTTAGAAAAATTAAAAAATGGTTAGCCATACAAAGGAGGTTATGGCAAAATTTTCTAGAAATTTGTGAAATAAATTTCATCTTTTATTAATCAAAAAGAGTAATCCCCATCATTTGTGTATTCTAAAAGTGTCATTTTCATTCATGCATAGAAAGATGCATATTGATTATTATTTTTATTATAAAAGAGTGATTTTTAATAGAATTAAATTCTATGCATAGAAAGATGCATATTAATTATTTTCTTATTATAAAAGAGTGATTTTTAGAAGAATTAAATTCTATGCATAGAAAGATACATATTGAATATTTCTATTATTATAAAAGATTGATTTTTAATAGAATTAAATTCTATGCATACAAAGATACATATTGATTATTTTTTATTATTATAAAAGAGTGATTTTTAATAGAATTAAATTCTATGCATAGAAAGATGCATATTGATTATTTTTTATTATAAAAGAGTGATTTTTAATAGAATTAAATTCTATGCATAGAAAGATGCATATTGATTATTTTTATTATTATAAAAGATTGATTTTTAATAGAATTAAATTCTATGCATAGAAAGATGCATATTGATTATTTTTTAATTTTAAAAGAGTGATTTTCAATAGAATTAAATTCTATGTATAGAAAGATGCATATTGATTATTTTTTTTAATGTAAGATTCCTCTCAGCCTCTCAAGATGTCCAGCATCTTCCCCTGTGATCAAATCCCTCTTCAGAAATATAAAAGATCTTGTTTCTACCTATTTTGGCCTAGAGAGAGAAACTATTCTAGAGAGAGATTATTAAGATTTTGAATATTTTTGGATAGAAAAATATCTCTTCTTATTAAAATAAGTTCCCTCGAAACAAAAGTTCAAAAAGATTTTCAGAAGGTGCATTAGAAATCAAGTATAATCTGTTCAAGAGGCCTTATCCTAGGGATCTAGATTTTTTGAAAATTTTAAATTAAGGTTTTAAGGGGTCAATCAGATTCATCCAAATGTGTGGAGAAGATAAATAGAAGAAATAAAGAAAATTCCCCCAAAAATGAGTAAATACTCACATAAGATGAAGAGTGGACTAAGGACCAAAGGAAATACTAAAAAAATGGATTTTTGACACCTCACAATGGGAATTCCCCCCTCATGAAGGAGGCGCCTATTTCACATGTGTGGTGGAGTTTTAAATTAAAATTGAGATATTTCATCTCTCCTCTCTCCTAATTCAAGTCTAGTTCCAAAAAGTAAGCTAAACTGACCTAAAAATAGTCAAAATTTGACCAAACTGATTTGGAAAATTCTAGAATGAGTTTGCTTTGTTAGGAGCTCACTTTTTGCTATAAATAGAAGGCTCCCCCTTTGTTGAAGCTTAATAGTGTTTAATGCACTGTTACTCTACTCCTCCCAAGAGCCAAGAACTGTGAATTTCTTAATAATTCACTAGTTTTTGACCATTCCCTCTTCTAAAGATTTGGTGGCCACTCTTGTTGCAAACAAGAGTAGATCCCTCAAACCATCAAGCCAAAGGAAAGCTCCCAGAATTCATGTAAGATAGAAATCTTATATTTTTCTTTATTCTTTTAATGGTTTTCTAATTTTTGTATTGTTTGAAATGATAATCTAATGCTATGCCTTGCTGGAAAGGCTTTCCCCCTCTCTCATTCTTAAAATCAGCCCTTCTTTATCCTAGTTAAGTGATCTAATTGTTGGAATTAAACTTTTTATATTGGTTAGAATGCTTTAAACCAATTGGGGATAATTCCTAAGTAGATTAAGGTTAGAAAAATTAAAAAATGGTCAGCCATACAAAGGAGGTTATGGTAAAATTTTCTAGAAATTTATGAAATAAATTTTATCTTTTATTAATCAAAAAGAGTAATCCCCATCGTTTGTGTATTCTAAAAGTGTCATTTTCATTCATGCATAGAAAAATGCATATTGATTATTATTTTTATTATAAAAGAGTGATTTTTAATAAAATTAAATTCTATGCATAGAAAGATGCATATTGATTATTTTTTAATTATAAAAGAGTGAATTTTAATAGAATTAAATTCTATGAATAGAAAGATGTATATTGAATATTTTTATTATTATAAAAGAGTGTTTTTTAATAGAATTAAATTCTATGCATACAAAGATGCATATTGATTATTTTTTATTATTATAAAAGAGTGATTTTCAATAGAATTAAATTCTATGCATAGAAAGATGCATATTGATTATTTTTTTATTATAAAAGAGTGATTTTCAATAGAATTAAATTCTATGCATAGAAAGATGCATATTGATTATTTTCTTATTATAAAAGAGTGATTTTTAATAGAATTAAATTCTATGCATAGAAAGATGCATATTGATTATTTTTTTAATTATAAAAGAGTGATTTTCAATAGAATTAAATTCTATGTATAGAAAGATGCATATTGATTATTTTTTTTTAATGTAAGATTTCTCTCCAGCCTCTCAAGATGTCCAGCATCTTCCCATGTAATCAAATCCCTCTTCAAAAATATAAAAGATCTTGTTTCTACCTGTTTTGGCCTAGAGAGAGAAAATATTCTAGAGAGAGGTTATTCAAATTTTGAATATTTTTGGATAGAAAAATATCTCTTCTTATTAAAATAAGTTCCCCCGAAACAAAAGTTCAAAAAGATTTTCAGAAGGTGCATTAGAAATCAAGTATAGTCTGTTCAAGAGACCTTATCCTAGGGATCCAGATTTTTAAAAAATTTTAAATTAAGGTTTTCAGGGGCCAATCAAATTTATCCAAATGTGTGGAGAAAATAAATAGAAGAAATAAAGAAAATCCCCCCAAAAATGAGTAAATACTCACATAAGATGAAGAGTGGACTAAGGACCAAAGGAAATACTAAAAAAATGGATTTTTGACACCTCACAATGGAAATTCCCCCCTCATGAAGGAGGCGCCTATTTCACATGTGTGGTGGAGTTTTAAATTAAAATTGAGATATTTCATCTCTCCTCTCTCCTAATTCAAGTCTAGTTCCAAAAAGTAAGCTAAACTGACCTAAAAATAGTCAAAAATTGACCAAACGGATCTGGAAAATTCTAGAATTAGTTTGCTTGGTTAGGAGCTCACTTTTTCCTATAAATAGAAGACTCCCCCTTTGTTGAAGCTTAATAGTGTTTTATGCAATGTTACTCTACTCCTCCCAAGAGAGCCAAGAACTGTGAATTTCTTAATAATTCACTAGTTTTTGACCATTCCCTCTTCTAAAGATTTGGTGGCCACTCTTGTTGCAAACAAGAGTAGATCCCTCAAACCATCAAGCCAAAGGAAAGCTCCCAGAATTCATGTAAGTTAGAAATCTTATATTTTTCTTTATTCTTTTAATGGTTTTCTAATTTTTGTATTGTTTGAAATGATAATCTAATGCTATGCCTTGCTGGAAAGGCTTTTCCCCTCTCTCATTCTTAAAATTAGCCCTTCTTTATCCTAGTCAAGTGATCTAATTATTGGAATTAAACTTTTCATATTGTTTAGAATGCTTTAAACCAATTGGGGATAATTCCTAAGTAGATTAAGGTTAGAAAAATTGAAAAATGGTCAACCATACAAAGGAGGTTATGGCAAATTTTTTTAAAAATTTGTGAAATAAATTTAATCTTTTATTAATCAAAAAAAGTAATCCCCATTGTTTGTGTATTCTAAAAGTGTCATTTTCATTCATGCATATAGAAAGATGCATATTGATTATTTTTATTATTCTAAAAGAGTGATTTTTAATAGAATTAAATTCTATGCATAGAGAGATGCATATTGATTATTTGTTTATTATAAAAGAGTGATTTTTAATAGAATTAAATTCTATGCATAGAAAGATGAATATTCAATATTTTATTATTATAAAAGAGTGATTTTTAATAGAATTAAATTCTATGCATAGAAAGATGCATATTGATTATTTTTTTAATTATAAGAGAGTGATTTTTAATAGAATTAAATTCTATGCATAGAAAGATGCATATTGCTTATTTTTTTAAATATAAGAGAGTGATTTTTAATAGAATTAAATTCTATGCATAGAATGATGCATATTAGAGAGTGATTTTTAATAGAATTAAATTCTATGCATAGAATGATGCATATTGATTATTTTTTATTATAAAAGAGTGATTTTTAATAGAATTAAATTCTATGCAAAGAAAGATGCATACTGATTATTATTATTATTATAAAAGAGTGATTTTTAATAGAATTAAATTCTATGTTTAGAAAGATGCATATTGATTATTTTTTTATTATAAAAGAGTGATTTTCAATAGAATTAAATTCTATGTATAGAAAGATGCACATTGATTATTTTTTTAATTACAAAAGTGTTAATGTCATCAAAATGGATTTTTATGCATAAATAGATACATAAAAGAATATTTTTTTATTATAAAAGTGTTACTTTCATCAAAATGGATTTTATGCATAAAAGAATATTTTTTTATTATAAAAGTGTTACTTTCATCAAAATGGATTTTTATGCATAGATAGATGCATAAAAGAATATTTTTTTTACTAAAAGTGTTACTTTCATTAAAATGGATTTTTATGCATAAAATGATGCATAAAAGTAATTTTTTTCAAATTGTAAAAGTGTTACTTTCACTAATATTGATTTTTATGCATAAAAGAAATTTTTTATTACAAAAATGTTGCTTTCACCAATATTGATTTTTATGCATAAAATGATGCATAAAAGAATTTTTTTAAATCAAAATAAGAGTTCACTTTAATCCTATGTTTAAATCCCATGAATATTGGAAAAATGAATAAGTAAATACTCAGTGAAGTAAAATTATACCGTTTTATATTCTCTAGGATGGTAATGAGAAAATTCAAAAAAACTATTGAAGTCGGAATTTAGATAAATGACTAATTTAGTCCTCATAGGAATTCGTGTTTAGTTTTGAATTCAGTTAAGCAAATACTCAATGAATGAAATTCAGTAAAGTAGTAATTAAAATATTACCCTTCAATAAAGATAGTTCAGAGAGAACCTTTCCAGTCTAAAAACCTGAATCAGACTATGACCAAGACATAACTCTTTCGTCAGTTTCAAGAAAAACGATGTGACCAGTTCAGTAATCTACACTCAAATCACCCACCGAATCTGAAACTAAGTTGAGACCTTTGATTTTGATCTGAGGATCAAAAATTTAGAATTCGAGGAATTCTGCTTGGGAATCCAGACCTGTGATCTAGAAGTCTTGGGATACGAAATTAAGATATACTCATTGTATTCAAAAGAAAATCAAAACTGAAAACTTGCATAGAAACCCTGTTTTCTTAAAGGACTGTCTTACACCAGAATGCTGGAGAGACCATTTGGTATTTGTGTGCTCTAAGGGAAGTTCGGTTGCAACAGCTGGCGGGGAGTGTTCAAAGGACGGCTCACGCGGCAAAAACCTGCCCAGGTCTTGACCAGCTTGGGTATGGTGTAAAATGATGTGCTTCCAGTATGATGGGCGAGGGCCGACGAAGCGGTCCCTGAGTGAAGTGCCAAGACACCTAAGGAGGATACTGGAGGGTTCTGACCACGAGATGCACGGGCTCGCGGTGCCAAGGCCACCCATGCGTATGTCGTGGAAAGATATATATGTATGATGACGAGAAACTTATTGTAATTTGTTTTATTAGATCTCGTTGTTGACCTGTTGGTCTAAACGTAGAGTCGAGAGTGATACTGTTTTGTGAGAAACAAGGATTGGAAATTTTGAGTTGTGTTATCTGTACCCAGTAATGGTTTGTCAATGGATTGTTTTATAGATTAAAGTTTAAAGAGGAGTGTGTGAGTATCTGTATTCTAAAGCAAAAGTTAAGAAAGGCTTTCAATTATGGGTGGGTGAGTACTTGTCTGGTTCTACTATTCCAGTGGTTAGGCGGTGGCTAACCCATGGGCCGGATAGGCTGGAATCAGTAGGGTTTTAATAATAAAATTGATTAATAAGATTATGCTTAGAACTCGAATAGTTAAATAATAACCTGAAGACTTCTCAAATGAATAGATCAACGGCTGTGCCTAATTCAATTAGGAAAAAAGCATTGATTCCTTCAAGTTAAGTCTTTTATAGTTTCCCTTCTATCCGGTTTATTCAAATGAAGGTTAATTCAGTCTTGACCTTGTTAGAAAAATTCGTTAAGAAATTCAAAATGGTGGAATTGTCCCCGTTTTTCGGGCATGGAAAATTTTCCAGATTTCGGTTTTCGGAATGACCATCAGTTTAGTCTCGTGCCCGGACATTCGAGGGCAAGGCCCCGAGTGGGAAACCCTGCCCCGCGCAAGAGGAAGCTACTTCCACTGCTACCATCCGAGATTCCGGTACGCAAAGGGGGCAGTGGGATCTCACAATTGTAGAGGAAGATATTCCTAAAACTGCTTTTAGGACACGTTATGGCTATTATGAATTTTTAGTGTTACACTTTGGTCTCACTAATGCACCAACAACTTTCCAACAAATGATGAATGATATATTTCGAGATCTGTTAGGAAAATGTGTGGTGGTTTTCTTAGATGATATTTAATATAGAGTAAAACTTTGGCTGATCATGAGAATCATCTTAAAAGAGGTTCTAGGAAGGCTCAAGAAGAAGAAACGGTATTGTAAATTATCTAAGTGCGATTTCTTTAAAAAGGAATTGTTATACTTGGGTCATAAGATCTTTCGAGATGGCTTAAGTATAGATTTAGATCGCATCCAAAAGGTTTTGGAATGGCCAGTTCCACGTACGGTCAAGAAGTTAAGATCATTCTTAAGTTTCATGGTATTTCTTCAAAAATCTGTCAAGGATTATTCGAAGTTCACAATGCCTTTTACCAACCTTCTTAAGGGGTAAAATAAGAAGTCTAATTCTCCGATTGAGTGGAATGAGAAGCTACAAGAAACTTTTGATACTTTGAAATATAAAGTTCGAGATGCTCCTATGTTAGCCTTACCAGATCCTAGTAGGCCTTACATTGTAGAAATTGCTAGTGATTTTGCGGTAGGCACAGCTTTGTTCCAGGATGGGAACCCTATGGCCTTAGAGAGTAAGAAACTCAATGATGCACATAATAGGTTCCCACTTTAGGAGAAAGAGTTGTATGAAATTATTTATGCTTTAAAGGCATGGAGACAATATCTCTACGGGTCTCAATTTATGGTCTTGATAGATCAAGGTAGATAGGCCAGATGGGCTGAATTGATGCAGGACTTTGATTTCATGATTAAATATAGAAAACGTAGCTTGAATAGTATTGCTGATGCGATGAGTCGAATTGATGAAGTTAATGAACTCAGCTTCATGAAAATTATTTCTAACGTGTACGATTCACTTAGGGAAAAATGTAGTACAGATATTTTCTTTGGAAAATATTAGAATTTGGCCAAAACATGGTCCAACTTTGAGGTAGATCAAAACTTGGTGAATCAAGGAAAAGCTAACCAATTTTTTATTTAGAATGGTCTTTTATTCCGAAATGATAAGGTTTGCGTACCAGATGTGTCAGAAATTAAACTGAGGATCCTATTTAAGTGTCATGATGCATCATTGGTAGGACATCCGGGCATACAACATACCTTGGCTTTGGTTAGAAGGACTTTTTATTGGCAAAAAATGAAGGATTTTGTTCAGAATTATGTGGTCAAATGTCAGTAGTGTCAGATTAATAAGGTAGAGTGCCTTAAATCTGCTAGATTATTACATCGTTTGGATATTCCATCTCGAAAGTGGGAAAGTATTTCCATGGATTTCATTACGGGACTTCCACGTGCCAGCAGGGGTCGCGATGCCATTTGGGTAGTCATGGATAGATTGAAAAAGATGGCTAGGTTTTTACCCACAAAGACAATAGTTAAAGCTTCAAAATTGGCTTACCAATTTGTCGAGCAATTGTTTAGTTTGTGTGGTCTACCTTCTGATATTGTGAGCGATCAGGACTCTAAGTTCACGGTTCATTTCTGGTAGGACATTTTCAAGAAATTGGAAACTACTTTGAGTATGAGTTCCTCTAATCACCTACAGTCTGATGGGAAAACAAGGAGTGTGAATCAGGATATGCTTCATGCATATGTCTCTGGAAAACCATCGAGTTGGAAAAAATATCTTCCAATGATGGAATTTGCCTATAACAGTTCTAAGCATTCGGCTACTACTGGTTATAGTCCCTTCATGGTTATGTATGGGTATCAACCCAAGGCACCTGTTCATGTCGGTCTTAAGCCTCATTGTGATTGATGCATCGAGGGATTTCTTGCGAGATATGTAGGAAATGCTAATCCAAGCTCAGGGTTCTATCAGGAGTGCTGAGGTTAGAGCACGGTTTTATGCTGATAAGGGATGCTCACCTCGATCTTTTGAGCCAGGAGCGTTGGTTTATTTGAAATTTCCTAATGATTCTTTGACTTTGTCAATAGGAAAGTGCTCAAAATCATCTCCTAGATATTGTGTTCCATTCCAAGTTATACGTCGGATTGGCATGGTTGCGTGTGAATTAAAACTACCTCCACATGTCAGAGTTCATCCAGTCTTTTATGTCAGTAGACTGAAAGAGAAGCTGAAAGGTGAGGATAACACAGTTACTCCTCAAGAACTCGTTGAAGTCAAAGATTTGTCTTATGTTCCACATGAGCCTGAAAAGGTACTTGAATTCAGGGAAAGGAAACTGAAACCACGTTATCAATTCCCCATCTGGCACCTCAACCCTCCCCTTTTCCCCTCCAAATCATCTCCACCACTCCATTTTCCCACCCCACCTCCCTCACCTCCATCCGCATCTTTGCATTTAGGCCTCCACATAGCCCTAGCCAATATACCTTCAACATCCGAAAAGCCTCCCTCCATCCTTCATGCCAGCCTTGCACGGGTGCCTCTTCATCGCCTACCCCTTCACCCTCATCACACCGACCAATCACTCCTCTCCCCCACGCCTAGAAGAAGGTGAAATTTTGCTGCCACCACCACTCGAGTGTGAGGAAGTTAACCCTCTACTCAATCCCCTAAACTGGTGAGACCCTCTTGACAGAATAGAGTTTGAGCAGGTCATCCAAATCATGCTTGGTCAACAACTCCAGGCAGCGTTGATCACCCGCATCATGGATCGCATGGACATCCATGTCCTGCGTCCATACATAGAGGCCAAGCATCGCACATGTGGCGACAAGAGCATCCACCCCGATAGCGAGGAGGCTACCATCACCACCCTCTACGGCTCGCCCCATCACTTTCGATCTCATGGGCGAGTAGTCGGCCTCAAGGCATCCCTTTTTACTGAAATGATTGATTTGGGAAACCTACTGCAAAGTGTCGCGGCCCCTTCACATCAACCTAGAGTACCTCCCAATCTGAAGAAGGTGGGCTTGGAACCTCTTCCATGACGAGCAACAAAAGAACCTAAAGTTGCAGTTCAACTATCCATGGTTCGCTCCTCCGACGCCCCAACAGCCCTGCACAGAAGAGACCATGATCAAGCACTTCCATGAGTTCATCCCGCAGATATGTTCAGGTCCCAAACCCAACCATGATAGTAACGATTAGATTCTTCAACTTGATCATCACACTGCTAGAGGCAATCCCTGACTAGGACCACTACCCTTCAACATATCAACAAAGCACCGACACTCAAATGGCTACAACAAGCGCATCATGTGAATGCCCACCTGGCGCCTCCAGACGTTCGAAGACATGATGGAGACTACTTTTTGGACAAGCTATCGAGTCTTCCATGGAGCACCCCCTACTCCTACCTCGCGCTGTTACTTTATCCCCGCACCTGTTTGATCTACTACCGCTAGATCCGGCCAGCTCTCTGAGGATGCACCTGAATTAGGGAGGGGGGTATGTTAACCACTCTGGTTAACATTACTTTTCAAGCATGGATACACTTATTGTAACTCATCTTTTGCAACCACGTAAAGTGCTTAATGATAAAAGAGACATGGGATGACCGAGCTTACAACTTATATAATGCTGGTCATAGGAAAGAGTTGTACATAGAGCTATGAAGACTAGTTTTGGGCCCCCAATTGTAAATGGCAGGCCGGCCGTTCTAAACTAAGAGCTCTTATATAGAAGACATTTTATGAAATATGAAAAAGGGACAATCACTGTTATGTGCACATTTTATATGCATATACCCTTAGGAGGCTAACCCACCCTAGGCATGTGACTATGGGAGCATGGGAACATGCTCTAGTGGGGCAAGGGTTAGGTCTAACCTTGGGTTGAGGTTAGGGTTAGGCAACCAAGGGTTACACATGGAAATGGAGAGTCAAGAGTCACTTGAGGGCCCTCCTATATAATAGGGACATGGGGCACACTCAAGGGATATTCTCTTGTGTAGAGCATTGTGTCTACTCTCTTGCCATTTCAAGCTAGAGCTAAGTGCTGATGGAGTGAAGTCATATCTCTTGGTGGTATGGGACACTAAGGTAAGATATGTGATACTTCATTGTATTTATGTGTGCACCCTTGGGCTCGGGGTTGGTTTTGGGTGGATAAGTATATACTTGGTTCATGCATATTTATGAATGGTTATTAGCTAGAGAGATCTTTAGGGTTTTAATAGTGGTATCAGAGCAGTCTCTAGTTAAATTTTTATGTTTTTCTCCTGATATTTTTCTCTCATTATTCCAAATTTTTTTTAGCATTTTTAAGTAAATTTTAAACATTTACTAAGCAAAAAAATGCTATTTTTGGTTTGTTTTGGTGGTCTATGCATTGGGAACGTCAATATGGTAGTTGGAACACGGTGCTTCTCGACTTGGATGCTGTATCGATGTTGCGGGGAAATTACGTGAGTGGAAATGCTATTTTTCTTTATTTTTATGGTTAAAATAAGCATTTATGGATTTTTTTAAACCAAAATACCACACATGATAATGTGGATATTTTGCTAAAAAAGGATTCTCCTATATCTCAAATAAATTTAGGATTTTTCCCTAATTTTAAGGACATTGTTTGAGCATAATATGGTGATTTTAGGCATTTTTAATGCATTTTTATGGGTTTTTTCCATAAGCGTGCAACTGGAAAATATAATTTCTTGCTGGAAATCAGAGAATTATTTTTCTCTGAATGTACGCACTGTCAAGTTCTCTCCCATGTACGCGGGGTTCTTTTTCTCTCCTCCGTCGAGATTTTCTTCTTTTTTCTCTTTTCTACATGGGAACAACCTCTTATGAGGATATTATTATTATTATTTATTATAATTAAAAAGACTCACAGAGAAAGAGAGAGGAGAAAGAGAAAGAGAGAGGAATGGGAAGAAGGAGGAGACGGAGAAGAGGAAGATTGGGGGAGAAGCTTGTCTCCCCACCTCTCCATGGCAGGGGGAGGGGGGGTTTGCAGGTCCGCGGCGCACAGCGCCCCCCCCATGATTTCTTCAACAAAAGAAAAATTAAAGCTTTTAATAAAGCTTCATTAACTTTTAATTAAAGATTAATCTTTGATAAAAGCTTTAAAAAAGAGAAAAAAAATCTTCATATTCATGATATTATAAAAAAAAACAAAATTCATGGTGAGCCCTTTGACCTTTGGGGTCCAATTTTTTTAATCTTTTGTATTCCGGAGTTTTTTTTATCTTTTTATTTTTTCGCGACACGACTTTCCATATTTCAAGATGATCTTTCGGGTTTCGAGTTTTTTTGACCGTTCATATTCTAATATGTTCGAGGTGCATTAAAAATTTTCCAAAATTCGTGGAAAATTAGACAAAGGTTATTTAAAATTTTTGGAATATCCGGGTTTGGTGACCGACATGTGGTGTGTCCATTCAGGTGCACGTGGCCGTTCAAATTCCTTAAAAAATCTTTTTTTTTGCCCAAAAAATTAGTAAATTCATTAAATTTGTAAATTTTAATTGGATATGAGAATTGTCAGGCGAAATTGAAAAATTTCATGTTCGATGGGATTCTTAGGGTAATTGTTTTTAATAATTAACAAAAAATAGAAAAATTCTAGAAAGTATTTTAAAAATCTTAGAAATTGGTATTTTTGAAATATCAATTGTATTTTGGAAAATTTTATTGCTGATGTTAAAAATAAATAAATAAATTTGGAGTGACATAAGATAGAATTTGGTGGATTTCAAAATTAGAAATTTTGAGGTCCTAGAAATATAGGAAAAATTAGGAAAAAATCATGATAATTCTTTTTTTCTCGAGAATTTAATATTTTTGGGGGTTATCTAGTGTTGAAGTATGTTTTTTACATGCTGACATTAGATAGATGCGGATTATTCGTGTATAATTAATGCAAGTGTGTCTCGTATTTGTAGTTGTTTCCATTTGGTTAATTCTAGACGGTGTTTTCATGATCTTTTTACCGTTGTTTAGCCACCAAATGCTAATTAAAGAATTTTTTCTTATGTGCAGTCAATTTTAGCAAATTGATTGGCTAGATAATTTTGATCAAAAGAGGGCAAGTGAAGTTGAATTCGAGTGAATTGTTATTTTTGAAGAACTTTATTACCATGGCTCATATTGACTTTTTAGTCAATGATGAGATGAGTGATCCCAACTTGGGTGGGGAAGATTTAAAATTCCAAGTTGAAGAAGAGGACGCTGTTTTGGAAAGAGTGAATTTTTGGAAGTGACAGAGCATCTAGAGAGGCAAGTATTGCCAAATGCCATGACGTGTAAAAAGATCTTTTGGCGGCACCTCCTGCTCCTACCAAAGCGGTTGCTCCATCGTTTGCACCAAAAGTGTACAACGGTGAGAAAAAGGATAAGACTCAAGAATGTGTAGATGCCTGGCTCAATAGGTGGACTACACATTTTTTCCTTTCCATCCATTCACAGATGCGCAAAAGCTGCAGATGGCGCAAGGTTTATTGAAAGGAAAGGCATTAACTTGGTGTGAAAGGACCTCAAAGATGATTCCATTCCTACCACTTGGCAAAGTTTTGAGGAAGCTTTCAAAAAAGAGTTTGTCTAATCGGAGGATGAATTCGAAATAATTGTCAAGCTTGTTAAAAATCAGTCTTTTGACAATTATGAAATTTGTGAGCAAGGATAATATCACATGTTTCAAATGCAAGGAAAAGGGGCACACAAAGAAATTATGTCCTTTGAATGGAGCTACAGCACCTTCGGCGCTTGGGCAAAAGGCGGCACTGAAGAAGTTCATACCAAAGAAATCTGTACACATTACAAAACTGCAAGGTAAATTTTTTGAAGTCAATATTACGCATCTTGAAGGAAGCCAATGTTCAGATTGTACATTCAATAAAGACGTTTTTGGTACAAATGAATTATTTCGTGTTCAATAAATGGATATCAGGTTTATATTTTGTTTGATCCTGGTAGTACTCACAATTTTATTGACAACATTGTGGTACAGGGATGAAGCTGGAAACCACACAGAATAATCAGATGTACAAGGTTAGGATGGCTGGAGGACAGTCCAATTCTGGGACAAGAAGGTGTCAAAACTACTGTTAGACATCTAGTTGTACTCAGATGGACTTGATTTTCATGTCATGAGTTTGGGTCATGTAGACATCATTCTAGGGATGGAGTGGTTTTATCAAAATAATAAGGATTTTTATAAACACTCTTTCTATGGATGTTTGGGAAACTAAAGTGTTAAATTCCATTAAGAGCAAATTTCAGGATGATTACCTCCTAAACGAGAGGTGGACCATAAAATTAAGCTAGTGCCACGTGTAGAACCTGTTAGCATTCCTCCATATCGGCTTAGCCAGACTAAGGAAGACGAGGTAGCAAAGAAACTAGCTGAATACTTAAGGATGGGTCAAATTAGACCAAGTAAGTCTCCATGGGGTGCACTAGTTCTCCTGGTTAAGAAACTAGCTGAATACTTAAGGATGGGTCAAATTAGACCAAGTAAGTCTCCATGGGGTGCACTAGTTCTCTTGGTTAAGAAAAAAGATCAAGGTACCTAGCGGATGTGTATTGATTATAAACATCTTAACAAAGTTACAATTAAAAACAAATACCCATTGCCGAGATCAGACGATTTTATTGATAGGTTGCAAGGAGCTAAGTATTTCACAAAGCTTGATTTGTGAACCGATTATCATCAGATCTGTATTGCAGAGAAAGATGTTCCTAAAAGTTCTTTTAGGACATGCTATGGCTATTATGAATTTTTAGTGTTACCCTTTGGTCTCACTAATGCACCAGCAACTTTCCAATAGATGATGAATGATATATTTTGGGATTTGTTAGGAAAGTTCTTGGTGGTTTTCTTAGAAGATATTTTGATATATAGTAAAAATTTGGCTGAGCATGAGAATCATCTTAAAGAGGTTCTAGGAAGGCTCAAGAAGGAGAAACTCTATTGTAAATTATTTAAGTGTGATTTCTTTAAAAAGGAATTGTTATACTTGGGTCATGAGATCTCTCGAGATGGCTTAAGTATAGATTTGAATCACATCCAAAAGGTTTTGGAATGGCCAGTTCCACGTATAGTCAAGCAAATAAGATCTTTCTTAAGTTTCATGGTATTTCTTCGAAAATATGTCAAGGATTATTCAAAGTTTACAGTGCCTTTTACCAACCTTCTTAAGGTTAAAAATAAGAAGTCTAATTCTCAGATTGAGTGGAATGAGAAGCTACATGAAACTTTTGATACTTTGAAATATAAAGTTTGAGATTCTCATGTGTTAGCCTTACCAGATCCTAGTAGGCCTTTCATTGTAGAGACTGATGCTAGTGATTTTGTGGTGGGCACAGGTTTGTTCTAGGATGGGAAGCCTGTGGCCTTGGAGAGTAAGAAACTCAATGATGCACAGACTAGGTACCTAGTTCAGGAGAAAGAGCTGTATGCAATTATTTATGCTTTAAAGGCATGGAGACGGTATCCTCTATGGGTCTCAGTTTATGGTCTTGACAGATCATCAATCTTTGTAGTTCATTTGTGATTAACCGGATTGGAATAGTAGAAAGGCCATGTAGGACTGAATTGATGCAGGACTTTGATTTTATGATTAAATATAGAAAGGTAGCTTGAATAGCATTGTTGATGCATTGAGCTGAATTGGTGAAGTTAATGAACTAAGCTTCACAAAAATTACTTCTAACTTGTACGATTCACTCAAGGAAAATAGCAGTACAGATATTTTCTTTGAAAAATATTGGAATTTGGTAAAATCAGGGTCCAACTCTGAGGTAGACCAAAACGTAGTGAAACAAGGAAAAGCCAACCAATTTTTTTTTTCAGAATGGTCTTTTATTCTAAAATGATAAGGTTTGCATTCTGGATGTGTCGAAAATTAAACTGAGGATCCTATCATTTAGGACATTTCAGAGGTCGTTTGGAGGGCCTTTTAGAGGAGAGAGAAAATAGAGCACAACCAATGAGGAAGAAGCAAACGTAACGTTAAAAAATAGCTAAGTACACATTCAATGTGGGTATCTTTTTCAAATGAGGTAGAGTTACTTTATTAAATACGGCTTACATCGTCATTGGATAAGAAAAAGCACTTCGAAGCTAAACTTTGTAGACACTTGAGTCTATACATTTCTTCTCATGGTATTTTGATGTAGAATTTGGTGCTTTTGACATCACCATTACGTCCAGAGTGGCCAAAAACCCCCAAAAGGACTTTTGAATCACTTAAATTGGACACCTGGAGAGGCAAAAATCACTAAAAGAAGGGGAGAAGGGGCTCCTGCAATTTGGCACTCATAGAGGCCTCGATTGCCAAATGGAGGCCTCTATGTGCACCAAATTACAGGAGCCCCTTCTCCCTTACTTTTGGTCATTTTTGCCTCTCCAGGTGTCCGATTTAAGTGATTCAAAAGTCCTTTGGGGGGTTTTTGGTCACTCTGGACGCAATGGTGATGTCAAAAGCACCAAATTCTATACTAAACTACTAGTAAGTGTAGACTGTTAGGAGAGTAGCATCAAACTTTTGGAAAAGGTGCCATATGATGACGTGTGTGTCTTTTGCAAACCCAAAAAGTTGAGGGTGACTTGTAGCTAGTGCACATATTTCAATATCTTGTCAAATCCATTTTTTAATAACTTGTGATAGTTTCTTGTCAAGTACACATTTAATGAGGGTATCTTTTAAATTTTTTTTCTAGAGAGAGAAAATACGAGTTTGTAAATTTCTTACAAGGCCCTAGAAATGACCTCCAAAATTTCCTAATGTTGAGTGTCATGATGCACCATCGGTAGGACATCCAAGCATACAACATACCTTGGCTTTGGTTAGAAGGACTTTTTATTGGCCAAAAATGAAAGAGTTTGTTCAGAATCATGTGGTCAAATGTCATTAGTGTCAAATTAATAAGGCAGAATGCTATAAATCTACTGGGTTATTACATCCTTTGGATATTCCGTCTTGAAAGTGGGAAAGTATTTTCATGGATTTCATTACGACACTTTCATGTACCAGCAGGGGTCATGATGCCATTTGGGTAGTCGTGGATATATTGACAAAGATGGCTAGGTTTTTACCCACAAAGACAATAGTTAAAGTTTCGGAATTGGCTTACTAATTTGTCAAACAACTGTTTAGACTATATGGTCTACCTTTTGATATTGTGAGCGATCAGGACTCTAAGTTCATGGCTCATTTTTGGCAGGAAAGTTTCAAGAAATTGGAAACTACTTTGAGTATGAGTTCCTCTGATCACCCGCAATTTGATGGGCAAACAGAGCGTGTGAATCAGATTATAGAGGATATGCTTCGTGCATATGTTTCTAGAAAACCATCGAGAAAGACTGGATGAACTTTGACATGTGGAGGTAGTTTTAATTCATACTCAACCGTACTAATCTGACACATATAACTCGGAATGGACCACAATATCTAGGAGATAATTTTGAGCACTTTCCTGTTGACAAAGTATGAGAATCTTTAGGAACTTTCAAATAAACCAATGCTCCTGGCTTAAAAGACCAAGGTAAGCGTCCCCTATTAGCATAAAACCGTGCACTATCTTGAGCACTCCTGATAGAATCCTGAGCTTGGGTCAGCATTTTCTCCATATTTCGCAAGAAATCCCTTGATTCATTAAAGCTCAATGTACTTAAGACCGACATCAACAGGTGCCCTGGGTTGGTACCCATACATAAGCATGAACGGACTATAACCACCAGTAGAACTATTTTATAGGCAAATTCCATGATTGGAAGATATCAGTAGACTGAAAGAGAAGCTTAGAGGTGAGGATAACACAGTTACTCCTCAAGAACTCATTGAAGTCGAAGATTTGTCTTATGTTCCACATGAACCTGAATAGGTACTTGAATTCAGGGAAAGAAAACTTTGTAGTCACCTAATCCATGAGGTTAAAATTAAGTAGAAAGACAAGGAAATCGAGGATTCGACTTGGGAGTCAGTTGAGAACGTTCAGCATAGTTTTCCTTCTTTTCATTGCATTGCAAGAGTGCAATGTTTTAAGAGAGGGGAAGTATGTTATGTGTACATTATATGTGTATATACTAAGAGACTAACCCACCCTAGGCATGTGAACATGGGAGCATGGGAACATGCTCTAGTGAGGCAAGGGTTAGGTCTAACCTTGGGTTGAGGTTAAGGTCAGGCAACCGAGGGTCACACATAGAAATGAAGAGTCAAGAGTCACTTGAGGGCCCTCCTATATAATAGGAGCATGGGACACACTCAAGGGATGTTCTCTTGTGTAGAGCATTGTGTCTATTCTCTTGCCATTTCAAGCTAGAGCTAAGTACTGCTGGAGTGAAGTCATATCTCGTGGTGGTATGGGACACTAAGGTAAGATATGTGATATTTCATTGTATTTATGTGTCCACCCTTGGGCTCGGGGGTGGTTAGGTGGATGAGTATATACCTGGTTCATGCATGTTTATGCATGGTTATTAGCTAGAGAGTTCTTTAGGGTTTTAACAATCCTATTAGTCTCATTTGAGTTTTACCTCTCTCTTTCTCTCTCTCTCTCTCTCTCTCTCTTATGAGCTTGCGTGCTTGCAAGGATGGTGATGATCTAGCTTCTCCTATCCTCTCCTCTCTCATTGCTCTCTACCAAGGTCCCTCTTGCATGGAGTGATGGTTGAGCTTTCCATAGCTCTCTCTTTCTTGCTCTCTACTTAGCTTTTGAATCTCTACTTCGGTGACACAAGTAGAGGTGGAATGAGCCCCTAGCGGCTTCACATCCGAGGAGTTAACCCTTATTCGGGTTGGTTAAGTGCATATCTTCGAACTCGACCCTTGCATGTTGTTTCTCTTCTTCGCTCTGTGTGTGTGTGTGTGTCTCTCTCTCTCTCTCTCTCTCTCTCTCCTATGCAAGGTAGTATGTTAGTATTAACAAAAATAAAAATAAAAACTAAAATGCACATGCAAACACAAACAAAATTCATGTGCACACAAGCAAATCACAATAAAGTCAAGCACAATTAGCACGCAAACTTGGCAATTTACACATGGACACCCATGAAATTGCATCAATTGTCAAGCAGAAATCTAAGTCCAATTATGCAAATCCCAGTCATGCACACACACATTAATTTCAATTAGCATTTCCGATTTTGCAAATTACAATTGCACCGTGCACACACACTAATTCCAACAAGATTTTGCACAAAATCATAAGCAAATGAACCAATAAAAACTAGCCGTGTTAGCGTGCATTGGAAAAATTTGGCAGCATAGCGATGAGCTATTTAACGACGCTCATTGAAAAAATGTGCGGGGAGCCAAGCTCACCACTCCTTATACCTGATTGCTGCTTCAAACATAATTTCATAATACACGTGCCCCACAAGCAAATAGACAAATTGAAAATTAGCAGCTCGTGGGTTTTCTGCTATTTCAAGAGTGAAAAGGGGAGCTTAGCTCAAGCCAAGCATGCTGAGAGAGAGTTTAGCTCAATCAATCTCCATAACCCAAGAATAGCTTCAAACACGACACATTCCCGGCCGGTAGATATTACTTGAATATCTGTATATGAGAGCTGGGATGGAGTGCAAGTTTCTGACACTTCACACATGGGCGAATCTCCACCCACAAATTGGTACCTAATCTTACACACACACACACACACACACACACTTAACATAAAACCACATTAGCAATCCAAAGCAAGATTAGTGAAAATTCAAAATATTTGGCAATGCAAAACACATGGTTCATTGATTAGGAAAATTAGTAAGTGGTTAGTGAGAATTAGAGGGAAATTAGTAAAAATTACTGAATCTGTGAGCTATGCTCTACCCAAAATTGGGGTGGGTTTTTCTTACCTTCTCATGCACACACACACACGTGTCTCTACACAACATTCACTCTCTACCTTACCTTATCCAATGGTTTTGTAACCAATGGAGAAAGTTAAGACTAGAATGTGTTCGCCAACCCACTAGCATAGGTTTCTATCCCTACAATGGAACCAATGGAAAGAGGTGAGTCAACACCTAGCCTTGCCATGTAGAGATAGCGATATCAAACCACAACTTTAGTCATATGAGACCAACAGAGTAGAAACAAGTAACCGGCTAGTGAATGGTGGTGCATTCCATTTATTGGAATGGGGTAAAGAAGAAAGCATTTATAAGAATGGGCTTGTACTTGCAATGGAATGAAGGTAGAAAGCTATGGATAAGTTGTTCCTTCTTCCTATCACAATCCAACTTTGATTCAACCACACTTTCAAGCAAGCACACACATACCCTTATCTTTTTCAACTATGGAAAAATCCATGTACACACACACTCAACTAGAGCAAGCATGCACTCATAAGCAAAGAGAGCAAGCATACATTAAATAAGTAGCATGCAAAGCATACAAACTTGAAAGAACATAGATGCAATCATGCAAGCATACAAACTTGAAAGAACATAGATGCAATCATGCAAGCAAGCACACGATGCCCTTATCCTACTTAGCTATGGAGTTTTCCAAGCATACACATACTCAATTAGCAAGCAAAGAGAGCATGCACACACTAAGCAAGAACCATGCAAAGAATGCAAGAGAAACAAGAGGAATCATTGAATAGAGAATAATGGCAATAGATTAGAGCAATGGAGCTCAAAGAAACCTTCACTTCATTAGCAAGCTCACTTAAGAGATGGATAGTTCTTAAGAGACTACACTGTAAAATGCACCAAAAAGCCCTTGCCTCATCTCAAAAAGTATCTTTTATACATAGGGTTTAAGGCTTCACTTATCCACCCTATGGGCACCCAAAACTCTAGGAAGTTCACTCATTCCACTGCTACATCTCTTCTATGGTTTTGGGTGAGTTCAAATATAACTTGGAACTCTCTAAGAGCCATAAAAAGGTTCAAAATTATGCACTGGGCCATATAATTACACGGTCAATTGCCAAAAAGGGAAAATAACCAAAAAAACTGAGCAAAAGTTGATTGAATTTGTGGGTGGGTTACAACTAACAATGTAGTGAATATCTAGCCATTTGTTGCACAAGAAAATAAGGCATCCAACCACTTGATCATGAAGGATTATGTCTAAAGATTCACATTTATCATGCAAACTTAACTTAAGTCTTGGTCTGGTTGGAGTCAAATTTGGCTTACAATTTTCCATGTTGAACCTTTTAAGCAATGATTGAATGTCCTTTACTTGTTTAATGATAGTTTCATCATCATGTTGTTCAAACTCCATGCTTCCATGCTTAAAAAGTACTGTAAGAGTCCAAGATTTGACATACCAAATAAAGAGTTTAGTTCTACTTTGAAAGCATCAACCTTGTCTTTGTCTATGCTAGAAGGAAACATGTATTCACGATAAAGATTCACAATGAGAAAATCATCTCCATTCTTTTGGATAGGTAATGTGCTTTTTATTGGAATGTTCTTGAAGTCTTTGCTAGTTGCTTGCTATCTACAACCTCTTGGGGAGCCTCCATATTCAAGGGTTTTACTTCAATAGGGATATGGGCCCATGATGACCCTACTCTGGACAGTGAACCTATCCTTGAGCTTTGTGAAGATATCATCTCTTTCCTCAGGAGTTAACTCCGATGGCAGCTTGTCGAGTTTCTCTAATTCTTCTTTGAGAATCCCCTACTTAGTCTTGTAGTTCTTGGCATTTCTGATTTTTCTGCAAATGTAAGGAGAAAAATCACTAGCTACTGTAAGATTCCTCCCTCTCAAGATGTCGAGTATCTTCCCCTATAATAAAATCCCTCTTCAGATATATAAAAGATCTTGTTTCTACCTATTTTGGCTTAGAGAGAGAAAATGTTTTAGAGAGAGATTATTCAGATTTTAGATATTTTTGGATGGAAAAATATCTCTTCTTATTAAAATAAATTCCCCCGAAATAGAAGTTCAAAAAGATTTTCAGAAGGTGCATTAGAAATCAATTATAATCTGTTCAAAAGGCCTTATCCTAGGGGTCCAGATTTTTTGAAAATTTTAAATTAAGGTTTTAAGGGGCCAATTAGATTCATCCAAATGTGTGGAGGAGATAAATAGAAGAAATAAAGAAAATCCCCCCAAAAATGAGTAAATACCAGAAAGTCAAAGCCGAGAGAGTAAAAATGCCTGGGAAGTTACATCCATTGACATCCCCCATATGAAGTGGGAATGCATCAGTATGGATTTTATTACTGGATTACCCTCAGTGCAATCAGGTTACAACTCCATCTTCGTGGTAGTTGATAGACTAACCAAAGTTTCCCATCTGATTCCAGTAAAAGAAACCTATACTGCAGTGGATGTGGCCAGAGTGTTCCTCAAAGAAATCTTCAGATTGCATGAGAGAATAGTAAGTGATCGAGATCCCAAATTCACGTCAAGATTTTGGACTGCATTTTTTGAAGCAGTAGGAACTTTCTTGGATCTCAGCACAACTTACCACCCCGAGATCGATGGTCAAACTGAAAGGGTGAACCAAGTAATCGAAGATATACTTTGGTCATACGGTGGCAGGGAACCCAAGAAGTGGCTAAGCTATCTACACCTAGTCGAGTTTGCCTACAATGCTTCTTATCATAGAAGTATTGGGATGAGCCCTTTCCAAGCTTTGTATGGACAAGATTGCTTAACTCCATTAACTTGGTCCGACCCATTGATTAGGGTCAAGATGTCTAGACAGATGTTTGATGACATGGAGCAGCAGATGCAGGCAATTCGCAAAGATATAAAAGCTGCTCAGGATAGACAGAAGCAGTATGCAGATAAGAAGAGGTCAGAAAGAAAATTCAAAGAAGCAGATATGGTCTTCATTCGAGTACGCCCCAAAAGAAGTTCTCTTTCTCTTGGGAAGTACAAGGAGTTATCCCCCAGATATTGTGGACCATATCTGATTACAAAGAAAGTAGGTGACTTAGCCTACGAGCTTCTTCTGCCTCCTCATCTCAAAGTACATAATGTATTTCATGTCAGCCTTCTTAAAAAGTATATACCAAGCCCAAATCATGTGCTTGATGATGAAATGTTAACTTCTTCAACCCAAGGACAGATGGAACTCCAACCTGAAGAAATCCTTGATGTTCGAGAAAAGGTTCTTAGGAACAGAATTCTGAGAGAATTATTGGTCAAATGGAAGTTCTATCCTTTTGAAGATGCCACCTGGGAGAAAGAAGCCGAACTGTTACGAGATTACCCCCAGTTTGCGAGATGAGGACCTCTCCCATTTTTCAAGTGGGAGAGAATGTAAGATTCCTCCCCAGCCTCTCAAGATGTCCAGTATCTTCCCCTGTAATCAAATCCCTCTTCAGATATATAAAAGATCTTGTTTCTACCTATTTTGGCTTAGAGAGAGAAAATATTCTAGAGAGAGATTATTTAGATTTTAGATATTTTTGGATGAATATCTCTTCTTATTAAAATAAATTTCCCTAAAACAGAAGTTCAAAAAGATTTTCAGAAGGTGCATTAGAAATCAATTATAATCTAATTAAAAGGCCTTATCCTAGGGGTCCAGATTTTCTCAAAATTTTAAATTAAGGTTTTGAGGGGCCAATCAGATTTATCCAAATGTGTGGAGGAGATAAATAGAAGAAATAAATAAAATCCTCCCAAAAATGAGTAAATACTCACATAAGATGAAGAGTGGACTAAGGACCAAAGGAAATACTAAAAAAATAAATTTTTGACACCTCAGAGTGGGGATTCCCCCTCATGAAGGAGGCGCCTATTTCACATGTGTGGTGGAGTTTTAAATTTCCAAAAATTGAGATATTTCATCTCTCCTCTCTCCTAATTCAAGTCTAGTTCCAAAAAGTAAGCTAAACTGACCCAAAAATGGTCAAAAATTGACCAAATTGATCTGGAAAATTCTAGAATCAGTTTGCTTGGTTAGAAGCTCACTTTTTCCTATAAATAGAAGCCTCCCTCTTTGTTGAAGCTTAATAGTGTTTTATGTACTATTACTCTATTCCTCCCCAGAGCCAAAAACTATGAATTTATCAATAATTCATTAGTTTTTGACCATTCCCTCTTCTAAAGAATTGGTGGCCACTCTTGTTGCAAACAAGAGTAGATCCCTCAAACCATCAAGCCAAAGGAAAGCTCCTAGAAATTCATGTAAGTTAGAACTCCTACTTTTTCTTTATTCTTTTAATGGTTTTCTAATTTTTGTTATCTTTAAAATGATAAATTGATACTATACCTTGTTGGAAAGGCTTTCCCCCTCTCTTCATTCTTAAATTCAACCTTTCTTTATCCTAGTTAAGTAATCAAATTATTAGAATTAAACTTTTCATATTGTTTCTCTTTTAAAAGTGGAATTTGATTAGTTTAGAATGCTTTAAACCATTTTTATTTCCATAGTGGAATGCTTTAAAAGTGGAATTTGATTAGTTTAGAATGCTTTAAACCATTTTTATTTCCATAGAAGTTGGATTTTATGCATAAATAGATGCATACATAATTTTTATATCAAAATAAGAGTTCTCTTTAATCCTATGTTTAAATCCCATGAATATTGAAAAATGAATAAGTAAACACTCAGTGAAGGAAAATTATACCGTTTCATATTCTCTAGGATGGTAATGAGAAAATTCAAAAAAACTATCGAAGTCAGAATTTTAGATAAATGATTAATTTGTTCCTCATATGAATTCGTGACTAGTTAAGCAAAATACTCAATGAATGAAATTCAGTAAAGTAGTAATTGAAATATTACCCTTTGAGAAAGATAGTTCACGGAGAACCTTTCCAGACTCAAACCTTGAATGACTATGACCAAGACGTAACTCCGTTGTCACTTTCAAGAAAAGAGGATGTGACCAGTTCAGTAATCTACACTCAAATCACCCACCGAATCTGAAACTAAGTTGAGACCTTTGATTTTGATCTGAGGATCAAGAATTCAGAATTCGAGGAATTCTGCTTGGGAATCCAGACCTGTGATCTAGAAGTCTTGGGATACGAAATTAAGATATACTCATTGTATTCAAAAGAAAATCAAAACTGAAAACTTACATAGAAACCTTGTTTTCTTAAAGGACTGTCTTACGCCAGAATGCTGGAGGGAGCATTTGGTATATGTGTTTTCTAAGGGAAGTTTGGTTGCAACAACTGGCGGGGAGTATTCAAAGGACGGCTCACGCGGCAAAAACCTGCCTAGGTCTTGACCAACCTGGGTATGGTGTAAAATGGTGTGCTTCCGGTATGATGGGCAAGGGCCGACGAAACGGTCCCTGATTGAAGTGCCAGGACACCTAAGGAGGGTCCTGGAGGGTTCTGACCAGGCGATGCATGGGCTCGGGTGCTTAGGACACCTATGCGTATGTCATGGAAGATATATATATATGATGATGAGAAAATTATTGTAATCTATTTACTGGATCTTGTTACTAACCTGCTGGTCTCAACGGAGAGTCCAGAGTGATACTGTTTTGTGAGAAACAAGGATTGAATGAAAATTTTGAGTTATGACATCTGCAAACAATAATTGTTTGTCAATGGATTATTTTATAAATTAAAGTTTAAAGAGGAGTGTTTGCGTATCTGTATTCTAAAGCAAAAGTTAAGAAAGGCATTCAATTATGGGTGAGTGAGTACTTGTCTGGTTCTACTATTCCAGTGGTTGGACGGTGGCTAACCCATGGGCCGGATGGGGTTAGGCTGGAATCAGTAGGGTTTTAATAATAAAATTGATCAATAGGAATACGCTTAGAACTCAAATAGTTAAATAGTAACATGAAGACTTCTCAAATGAATAGATCAACGGCTGTGCCTAATTCAATTAGGAAAAAAGCGTTGATTCCTTCAAGTTAGGTCTGTAATAGTTTCCCTTTTATCTAGTTTATTCAGATGAAGGTTAGTTCAGTATCTTGACCTTGTTAGGAAAATTCGTTAAGAAATTCAAAATGGTGGAATCGTCCCCATTTTTCGGGCATGGAAAATTTTCTCGATTTCGGTTTTTGGAATGACCACCAGCTTAGTCTCGTGCCCTGACACTCAAGGGCGAGGCCCTGAGTGGGAAACCCTGCCCCGCGCAAGAGGGAGCTACTTCTACCTGCCAGCAATCGGGAATCTGGTGCGCGGAGGGGACAGTGGGATCTCATAGCTACCTACGACGGCGCCGGATGGTCTATAGTAGCCATCGTAAATGTCTTGCTGCTAAGATTTATGGCATTGTGTAACGAGGGTAATAGTTTGAAATGTTGAGTAAACACCTCCAGTGCTCTCTAGAAATTTTTGGTGCTTTAGCTAGTCAAATGTTGGCTTTGGTTGCCAAGAGCATACATTCACCATTACATTTGGCCTTCTATTCTTTTCCAACACCTTTGGATGAGGATCAATGGGTGTGAGCACTCGCTTATATGTGTGAAACCACCCTTAGGTGGATAAGATAAGATATTATTTGTGTGTAGTAAGTAGTGATATCAATGGCCCTACCATATATCACTCACCTAGTGTGATTTGTGTGAGTCAAAAGCTAAGGTTTGTAACCTATAAAAAAAGCATGTACTTTGTGTACTTCATATCATTTTTCAATACACATTGAGTTGTGCAAATCATCTCTCTCTAGAGCATTGTTATATTCTCTCTCTAGCTCTCTGTGTGTGTGTGTGTGTGTGTGTGTGTGTGTGTGTGTGTGTGTGTGTGTTAATTACAGCCATGGACACATTCAATCCCCGTTAGCTAGGATCTTCTCTGCTTCTCTAATCCTTTAGAATTGTTGCTGAATAAGTATAATCAAATTTTTCACTTGCAACCATCTTTGAGCCTCAGCATGGGTAAGGGAGTGAACCTACTATAATATCCATGATGTGACCATTATGCCCATCTCAAAAAACATATAAATGTAGTAATGTTATGAAAGTTAGGTTTTGAACTTGTGAGAGAGTCTATTGGATAAATCCACCAACTATCTAAAGATAAATGTTTCTCTAATTTCTTGCATGCAAGCTTACTAAGTCAACATCTCTCATAGTATCATTCTCATAGTACTCTAAATGGTTATATACTCATGATTAAGATTTAGGTGCAACCTAAATTTAGAAGGTCTCCTTGTATTGTCTTTTGGTGGCATTTTTAAATCAATGAGGAGGTACAAACTAATGAGAGGTTTTGGAGAGATCAAAGAGGTGTTGCAAATTACTAAGAGGTGTTAGAGGGAAGAGGGGTAGCCATTTATATGATAGTGATGTGCGGATGTAGGCTAAAATACTTTTTCCCTCTTTAAGAGGGAAAAATGGGTTAGGGTACTTTTTCCCTCCTTAAGAGGTTTTATGCTACCCTGAGCATGTGCACATACTCTTATACAGTAAGGGCATGTCTCAATGCCAATAACAACATTCCAAAGCTCTTCACATGCCTCAATGCCAATAACAACATTCCAAAGTCCTTTGGAAACCAATATATGATGCATCATATAGGACCACAATGGGTAATTGGTCCAATAAAGCTCATCCTCATAGTGAAAGTCATCCCAAATACATCACTGCCTGCCATTTTAGCCTGCAAATAACAAATTTCTAACCTAAAATGTAAATATCCCAACAACTTGTAGGTACTGTTACTATCTTGAGCGCAAGATAGTACATGTACTTCGGATGGTGATATTGGTTCATATATAATTGTGGCATCCGCCTTGGTACCTCCCATAATGGAAAATGCATTGGTGGAACTTTTCGTGAAAAGGAGAATATTCATCATATTCTCTCATGTAAAGCTACCAAAGCAGGCTTAGGATGTGCTTGCTATGCTTTACCAAGTACATTAATGAGGCATAAGTGGCCTATTTGTGCAAGAAGTTAGAGTCCAAGCATATAAAATGAGGGGGACTTAATGGACAAGTTTCCCACAAGGATCAAATATCTTAGAGAGCAACCTTGATGAGACCTATGTAGATAGTTCATCGGTGTCTACTATTCTCACAGCTTTACTAGAACCATGCTTTAACTCATGATGATGAATGGTAAGTTGTAACCCCAATGCCCTCATGTCTAATCAGTTGTTTTGCAAAATGCTTTGGCAAGAAGATCAATCCTAGAGAAATTAAAGGTATGGTGCTAGCAAGCACCAGACTTTCTTAGTGTGATTTTTTTCCTCCCTTAAGTTTACTCCTCAAGGAGGTAGAGTCACATGTGCTAAAAAAACTCATCATATACAATGAAAGGAGTTCGTAAGGTTGTGTTCACTACACCTGCAAATAGTGGGATAATCACTCTCTCAGAGTCTTGTTTATACCAAGCATTAAAAAGAACTTGCTGCCAATCTTTGCTATTGCTAGAGTAGACCTAGTGGTCAAATTTATTGATGGTGGCAAGTGTACAGTTCATGAGACCAAAGTGATGGAGACAACACTTTAGTATCTAGTGCTCTAAGCTATGAGATTTATAATTGGACAATCAGGAGATATTGGCACATAATGCTTATTGAGTTACTTTTACATAAGCTATGAGTGACATAGAGCTATGGCATGCCCACTTTGGTCACTTAAAATTTGGCAATTTGTTGTGGTAAAAGATGGTGTTAAAGTTGCCAAATCTTGAGGCCCTTATCAAACATGTACGTGAGGGTGCATTTTGGGAAACGATATAATGGAGTTCGTGATGGAAATGGTTGGCCTAGTTCACTAGTAGACCTTACGTGAGGTGGGTGAGGAGGGAGAGGTTGCCTATTGTACCTATTCATCCATCAGAGACTGGACAGCATGGTGATGACACGGGCTACGAGAAGTAGATCAAGTTGAGTGACGTCCTCCCATTTTACACCATCTTTGTTGATTAGGCCTCTGATAATGTCTTTGACTTAATTTTGCTCAACTTCTAGTAAGGCTTTGTAGCTCGAGGCAAGTGCAAGGCTTCACGGACCACATCTACGGGGTGAAGGCCAAGTTGAAACCTATAACATCACGAATTGTGCCAGTGTTAATGTGAGTGTCATTAGAGGAGATGAATGTAAAGCAAGGGTTGAGGTCAGGGCCCCAAGCCCTAAAGAGCTGCAAAACAACCAAGTCCAACTTTGTGTAGGTGTTCCATGACTTCTAGGTGCCTAGAAATTTGGTAGCACTCCTGGGTTGGTAGGTGATCTTGTGCTCCACCTTCTTATCGAACTAGATGCAACTATGAATCATGTGGCCATCAACTTCTCAGAGAACTCCACTCCTAATGGGGAGAAGTCAGTGGGGCAGCTACCTATTGGTATTCAAAAGCTACCTACTGGTGGGGAGAAGTCAGTGGGGCAGCTACCTACTGGTATTCAAAAGCTTGGTGACCTTGGTGGCCTTCCTATTCTTGGTGGGTGTGAGGAGAATAATATCCAAAGAGGTCTCAGCAAAATTCACTCACCACCCATGATGACAGAGGAGGTGTCAGAGGGCTAGAAGGTAGGAAGGATTATTAAAAAAACTGGCAGAATTTGGCTAGTTGGAGAGGGTATAGTGGAAAATGAGAGGGGATATCTCTATTTTTATATATTTACCTAGGAATGTATGTATGCAGTGGTGGGTATGTACATTCATAGACCATTCTTGGGAACGTGCATATGTAGAATGACATACGTGCATTCTCATCTATGAATGTGCATGCTAAGATATGAATGTGCGTGCACAAAAATTGGAAATGTGCATGCACAAGTGAGTACATACATGTATAGAAAAGAACGTACCTGCACAAAATAGGGAAACATACATGTGCAGTAGATAAGAATATGTGTGTGTAGAAACATGAAAACATGCATGCATAGAAGTGTGGAAACATGCATGTGCAAAAGAAAACGTGCATGCACATATTAGAATGTACATGTGCATCTTGTATAGGTTTTTTTTTGTGGAATGATGGAGTGCGTTAGTTAGTGGTATCCTGATCACTAGCAATGTGGGATGGGCCATACCATGGACCAAGTTTTCACTCACCATGTCCCTCCCATCTTGAGATGTACCTAGAAAGAAGGCCAGTGATTAGAGAACCATTTTACACATAAATAGTATTGGCCTTATTATGGACTTTCCTTCACAATTCTCTTTGCCCCTTCTTAACTACTTTCCTCGACTCTTTTTTTCTCTTTTGTTGACTTTTTTGTGAGTTTTTCTTATTGGTTTATCTGGTAAGGGTGAGGTACCTATTTTTGGCCCACTTAGCAAGGCTTAAGAGGGAGGTCAGCTACAATAGGGAAATGGGTGGTGCAGGGCCTTCAACTGCATGATATGATTCTGAGTTCAAGGTGGAAGGAATATTATGTCCCGGGTATGTTTTGGAGATGGTCATGGGGCTTCATGAATTGGTCATTTTTTGCATTACCCTTTGCTACTAGGGTTACGCTTAGGTTTTCCTTGGGTTGCCATAGCCAGCTCTCTTTGGTTCTTTTTATTCCGACTCAAGAGGCTGGGGGGCCTGATGGTATGACCTTAGGGATCCAAATGCTTCTTTTACCTTCATAATACCCTTGGGCCACTAGAAGCGCCACCATATTTGGGTAGCACATTTTTGTCAAGATTTCCTTGTTTTGATGGTTGGTTTTGACTGCATTACTTTGGGTAGGCAGAGTAGTTTTTGTCCAACGTAGTACCCTTAGGCTTCTAACAACTCTATCTTGATGAATCATGTTTTAGGTCTCAGGTTGGGGTCATGTGTTTTGCTACGTGATCTAGTCAATGTTGTGGCTTTTATTGGTGTATGCTGGACCTTCCTCTTAGGTACCCAAATTTTCTATTGTCCTTCATAATAACCTTACGCTTGCAACATTACTTTTACCCACCACCACTTGTCATCCTTATCATGGAAACAATGGTCTTGTTAGGGAATGATGGCTAGCATCGGCAATCCTGATTCCACAAGGTTAGAAATCTTAGCATTACTAGTGTTGGTTGGGTTAGTTTTTGGAGAGGCCACTTGTGTCAGGGAGAGGAGTACTCGTTTTGTCAATGGTGAAGGTTGATCTTACTTAGGCAAGGCTTTTATATTGTACCTTGGTTACTTACCCCTACTGTCATGTATAGAATAGGCCTCCTTTTAAGGAGGGAATTACTATAGTGTTGGGCACCTTTGGATGTTTGATGGGTTACATCATTTCTATGATGGGAGAATGGTTTTCTAGTGTTGAAGTTTGACAAGAAATGGGCCCCATTCCTCCTCTTCTAAGTCAATGGCTTGGGCCATGCTAATAGTAATGCAATTGCACAACTTTTCCTATCTACCCTTAGTTTTTCGTTGGGCCTCACATTTTAGTGCAACTTTTGTAAGATTCCTCCCTCCATCTTTTGAGGTGTAAAGGTGTAAAAACCTCCCCTTCTATTCTTGTAATTATTCCCCTCTCTGAAATAGAAGAAAGATCTTGTTTTCCCCTGTTTTGGCCTAGAGAGAGAAAATGTCTAGCGAGAGATAATCTAAAATTGAGATGTCTTTGGATATAAAAAGCCTCCTAGTGTCTAAAATGGATTCCCCTAAAACAGAAGTTCAAAATGAACTTTCCAATGTGCATTGGGAATTAATTGAAAATGGTATAAGGGACCTTAGCCTAAGGGTCTACATTTTCAGAAATTTTTGGATTATGGTCCAATTAAGGTTCCAATGGACCAATTGGATTAATCCAAGTGTTGGGATGAGATAAATCCAAAATAATAAAAGAAAATACCCAAAAATGAGTAAATTCTCACATAAGATGAAGAGTTGACTGAGTACAAGGCTTATTAGTTAAAAATTATGAGATATTACTAAAAAAATGAGATATTTTAGAATAATGATGCATTTTTGACGCCTTGGTAAGGAAAGGGAGACTCTTGAGGTAGGCACCTTTTTCACATGTGTGGAAGGGTTTTTAATTCAAAAAAATTGTGATATTTTTATCTCTCCTCTCTCTTGGATCAAACCAAATCAAAAAGGGAGCCAAACTGGTCCAAATCTTGTCCAAATTAAGTCAAACTGAACGTGGAAAATTCTAGAACTCAGTTGGACTTGGTTAGTGACTTCCCTCACCTATAAATAGACCCTTAGTGTTTTGTAAAAAAGTATGGGAGCTATACCATGCCAGTATTATATTAAAATAATCATATTTTCTATTATCCCTTAAAATTTCCTCTCTCTTGGGAGCTTGGAGCTCTCTCTCTCTCTACAACAACTCTTGGAGTTGCTCTTCTCCTCTTGGTGGACCAATTGATTGGTTGGGGGCTTCATTGCTAATAGAGAATCAAGCCAAACTTGGAGGTAAAATCAAATTTTATGGTTTTTTCCAATTTATCTCAATGACTTTCTTCTTCTCAACCCCTCTCAAGCTTGAGAAGCTTTCTAAATAATTGTTTTAATTCAAATCAAGCTTTCCCTTAAAGTCTTAATGTTTAATTAAAAGAAAGTTAATCTTTATGCTTATTTGTAATGCTTTCTTTAAGTAAATCTCTCTCTCTAAAAGAATAGCCATCTTTATGGCTAAATCCCTTGAAAAAGGATGCTTCTCAATGATAGTCTCTTGATTCAAAGCTAAACTCTAGGCTTGATAAGCTAGAGATTAAGAAAATGATATTTTTATGATTTTGTGTTAACAAAATTCTTTTAGATTATTTGATTGATTCTAAATGAGAAATAATGGAATTAGCTTAATCTAGTGGGATAATCATAATTAAGTTTATGATTATGGTTAAAATTATGATTTAAAATCATAATTTGATTTTAAGCATAAAAGAGGAACTACTATCATATTTTCATTACAAGTTTTTATTCTTTTAGATTATCCTATCAATTTGGGAAAAGAGAAATAATGGAATTAACTTAATCTAGTGGGATAATCATAATTAAGTTTATGATTATGGTTAAAATTATGATTTAAAATCATAATTTGATTTTAAGCATAAAAGAGGAACTACTATCATATTTCCATTACAAGTTTTTATTCTTTAGAAAAATTTGAGAATTATCAGTAATAGCAACAAAGCTATGGTAAAATTTTTAGAAAATAATACATATCTTATTTTTATGTATAATGCTAAAAGATTGGCATAAATTAAATTATGAGTATTTATGAAAAGTGGAATTTTGAGCATTATTAATTTTATTGGAAAATATGGGTAGAATTGATTTTTGTAAATCCCATGAATCTTTTACTCAAAAGAATAATATTGAATATATTTCACTTGAGAAATTTGAGAAAGAGTATAAAAATATCCATCAAGAAAAAGTACCTTTAACTAGGCCAAGTAATTGGCAGAAACTTAGAAAAGTCTCATCGGTATCGAAAGTAGAAAACAGTACTAAAAGTGGATGTGATAAAATGTGATGTAGAGCCGAATGAATGTAAATAAATGTGACACGATGTAAATGGATGTGATGTGATTAGATGAGATGTGAATTAAATAAGAGGAGATGTAAACGTGATGTGATAAGATGTAAATGCGATGTGATAAGATGTGAGTGGATGTGATGAGATGTGGATGAGATGTGTTGTGATGTAAATGGATGTGGATGTGAATATGATAAGATGTGAATGTGATGTGAGGAGATGTGAGTGGACGTGATGAGATGTGGATGAGATGTGATGTGATGTGATGTAAATGGATATGGATGTGAATGTGATGTGAGGAGATATAAGTAGATGTGATGAGATGTGATGTGATGTAAATGGATGTGGATGTGAATGTGATGAGATGTGATCATATGTGAATGGGGGTGATGTGATGTAAATGGATGAGAATGAGATGTGAAGTGATAGATGTGCATGTGAATGAATGGATGGATGTGGATAGATGTGAATGTGAATGAATGGATGGATGTGATGAGATGTGAATGGATGTGATGAGATATAAATAGATGTGGATAGATGTGAATGTGAATGAATGGATGGATGGATGTGATGAGATATGAATAGATGTGGATAGATGTGAATGTGAATGAATGGATGGATGTGGATGAATGTGATGAGATGTGAATGGATGTGATGAGATATGGATAGATGTGGATGTGATGTAATGTGGATATAATGAATGTGATGTGATAGATGTGGATGGAATGTATGTGATGTGATGAGGATACAATGAATGTGATGGATATGAATGGGTGTGATGGATGTGAATGGGTGTGATGAGATGTCAATGGATGCGATGAGATGTGAATGGATGTGAATGTGATATGATGATATTTGAATGGATGTGATGTAATGTGAATGGATGGATGAGATGTAAGGTGGATGAATGTGGATCTAGGTAGATGTGAATGGATGAGATGTTATGTGGATAGATGTGATATGATATGATGTGGATCTAGATAGATGTGAATGGATGAGATGTGAGGTGAATGGATGTGATGTGATGTGATGTGGATCGGGATAGATGTGAATGGATGTGATGTAATGTGAATGGATGGATGAGATGTAAGGTGAATGAATGTGGATCTAGGTATATGTGAATGGATGAGATATGATGTGGATCTAGATAGATGTGAATGGATGAGATGTGAGGTGAATGGATGTGATGTGGATCGGGGTAGATGTGAATGGATGAGATGTGATGTGGAATGGGTAGATGTGAATGGATGAGATGTGACGTGATGTGATGAGGATGGATGTGATGTGATGAGGATGGATGTGACATGATGTGATGAGGATCTGAATAGATGTAATTGGATGTGATGAGGATCTGAATAGATGTAATTGGATGTGATGTGGATGCGGATAGATGTGATGAGATGTAATATGATATGATTGGATGAGAATGGATGAAGACGATAGGAATACATATGACTGGATGTGGAATAAGTAATGTGAATTGATGTAGAAGAATGTGGAATAACGAGAAATGGGAAAGATGAGAGTTTGTTAGAAATTATATTTATGACCTATTTTTAAATGACTGTTTTATGTCAAGAATGTTGGGGAAGCGTTTTGACCATCTTGTCAATGAGGTCGTGGAGACCTAAGTGATAAAGTTGCAACAAATGACGGAGAGTCAATGGAGGACGTCTCGCATAGCGATTTAAATGGTGAGCTTTTGGTACGGTGGATGAGGGACAAAGGAAGTGGCCTATGAGTGAAGCACTAGGTGACCTACAAAGGGACCTAGAGGGTGATGGTCATACGGTGCTCGGGCTTTGGGTCGCCGCCGCGAAGATACCCACACATGCGTCGAGGAAGAAAATGGAACAAGGAGTTAGAGTTGTTTTCTGAACTCGGGCATGGATCTGGTTGATTGTCCTTGTTGCTAGTCCTCGACAACGGATGAGTCCATGGCTCTTTTATATGGATATGTTGGTTGATCTTGTTGATCTTCAACGGGGAGTCCATCTAGATTTTCTTATGAGATTATCTTGCCGAGTACTATGAGCTAGGAACTATTGAAAAGGTCCCTGTGAACAAGTGGTGAGCATTTTGGTTGCCAATGATGCCGTAGGTACACCGATGATGGAATGATTGGAAATTAGAATTCAAGATGGATATTTTGGAGGATTATGATCAGTGATACTATGGTTTCATTAAAAGATTGTTTTAAAGATAGCTGAATCTGTGAAAAAGCCAATTTCATATTGGGTGTGTAAGTGGTATGACTATCTTGAACTTTGCTTGAAGCGCCGGCTAGGGGGCCTGGGAACTCTTTTCCCTTTTGGTACCCGAGATAAAACATAACCAAATTCCTAAATGGATCCTATCACTATAGTGGTTGGGCGGTTGGCTAACCCATGGGATTGGATAGGGTTAGGCTGGACTAATGGATCCCTAAAATGAGACTCAATTCTGTTAAGTTATGATAGTTGAAGTAAATCTCGGATAACCCTTGTTCTATGGAAAAGAATCAACCGCTGTGCCTCTTGATGAGGAAAAAAGCGTTGGACTCTATGATCCAAGTGCAAGTCTCTTCCTTGATCTGACCATGAGACTTACAGGTTCGGTCGGATCAGCTTGGTTAGTTAAGGCTCTTGACTATGTTAGTATAGATTTTTCTGGAGGAATCGCCAGTGCTTTCTGGGCGAGGGAGCACTGCTAGCACCCCCGAATTCATTGCACGGAGGGGGCAAGGATCTTTCATCTTTTATTTTCTCCTTTTTCTTTCGATGAATGGTCTTCAAGGCATGTTAAAGGGCTATAGTAGCATCTAATTTCGCTACCTTTGAAGAATCCCTACATTTCCACACTGCCAAGTGTTTCAATATGTGTTGATCCTTATGAGGTGATTTCGCACAAAAGAAACGGTCCCATCTCTTATACTTTAGCTTGCACTTGTTTTTTGTGTTATACATGAGAACCATGTCCCTGACTTCGATATCTTTATCTTTGATCTTTTCATCAAGCCATTCCTTGCCCCTCAGCTTTTCGACTATCATTCTGTAGGATGGTGCCATGTAGTCTGGCTTCTTCCAAGCATTCAAGTTCAGTCTGAAAATTTCTTGTCAACCCTTGATGGAAATTCTTAAGCTTGGTACTAATAATTCCATGGTCATGATGGTATTTGTTCTGTACGTTATGTTGAAGGTGTCTTGTGGATGGTAACCATTCTGTAAGCCCAAAGAGCAGTTGGTAACTTTTGTTCCCAATCATTGCACTAGGCCTCCATTGTATTTGCCAGGATAGCATAGATAATCTTATTGTGGTACTCTTAGCCATTGGATTGGGGATAGTAGGGTGAGGATTTGTGGTGCTTTACCATGAATTCACTTAGCAAGAACTTGATTACATCATTTTACTCTAAGACATCAACATATTCCAAATCTTGAGGAGAACAACTCATGATTCCATCTTGGCCTAACTTGTATAACTGCCCTACAATTGGGAAGGGGTTACCTTTTGCATCTCTCTAGGGAAAACCGTTAGCCAAATAATGGCAATATCTTCGGCCCATTCTAGAATAATGTAGATTTTGAATAGTGGGGCATGAAGTAGTTCATGCTCCACTTTGAGATTAATTTTTCTCCATTACATATGCGCAACAAGTGATCGACATGTATATGTTGTTAGCCTTTTTGTAGGTCACTATGAAATCAAACTCTATTAGGATCAAGAGCCATCGGTTTTTCCTTCCCATGGCGTAAGGAAGTAATTCATCTTTGGTCCCCGCGTCGGCTTCTTCTTCTGACTCACCAAGAATTGGTAGCACTGGCTTGTGTTACTGCGGGGGTCTCTACGGCTTCGAGATCTGAGGTCAACATCTGTACACGTAAACAAAATCAGTCTCCAGATTGGTGGGGCAGGTACCACTCCTTTTCATTTCTTTTCATTTCTTTTTTTTTAAATGGCAAGAAGGTTAGACTCGAGATAAGAAGTGTGTTATGGTGGGAGCAATAAACAAGGTGTGTTAGTTTGAATAGGTTAATTATGGAGCATGAAGGTGCAAGTTTTTGGTAGTTCTGTGAAACTGCAAGTCGTGAGAAGTAAACCCCCATGAGAGGGATTTCCGTGAGGTGGAATCCCGTGAGAGTTAAGGACGTGAAAGTTAAAAATGTGAGGGGGATTTGCGTGAGACGGAATCTCGTGAGAGTTAAAAACATGAGGGGGATTTCTGTGAGATGGAATCCCGTGAGAGTTAAAAACGTGAAGGGGATTTCCATGAGACGGAATCCCGTGATAGTTAAAAATGTGAGGGGGATTTTCGTGGTGAGACGGAATCCCGTGAGAGTTAAAAACATGAAAGTTGAAAACGTGAGGGGGATTTCCTTGAGACGGAATCTCGTGAGAGTTAAAAACGTGAGGGGGATTTCCGTGAGACAGAATCCCGTAAGAGTTAAAAACGTGAAGGTGATTTCTGTGAGAGGGAATCCCATGAGAGGGATTTCTATGAGACGGAATCGCGTGGTGAGAGTTAGTAGCGTGAAACTGTAGGTTTCTGGTGGTTACATTTTTATGTTTTATTTTTCTCTTAAAGGTTAAATTAATGCAAGTGATGAGTCCGCATAGTAGAGTTTAGAGAAAAACACAAAAATCGTGTGATGAAAATGTAGGCGGTTTTAATGTGCAAGACATTGGTTGATCATAATCAAAATTAAAGGATGATGAAATAGAAAAAGAAAAAGAAAAGAAAAACAAGGAAGGGTCCAAACTCCCACCTTAGTGTGTGAATGTCGATTAGAGTTGGAGTAAGCGGGGATGTGATGCAAGATTGACTGTACGAGCGCACGATGGAAGACGATTTGCATTGGAGCACACGATGCAAAATGACAAAAAAGGAAAAGTTTTTTGAATTTATAGCACAGCCGACTGGGCGGCTACCTTAATGAAGAATGCCACGTGGCATCTTTTGTGATTGGCATGTGAGAAGTAACCGTTTCACGACGTAAAGCAATTTGGACCAGTTCACAGCATGAACTGTTTTGAATTAGTTCATGATGTGAATTGTTTTGGATTAGTTCACGGCGTGAACTATTTTGGATTGGTTCACGACGTGAACATCATGAGTATGCAAGATTGATACCTTCTATTTCTCTTCATGATCAGTCATTCAAACATGCATTAAATGAGTGAATGATACCCAGTTTTACCTTGTATCGGCTAATGGATACTTTCATTTTTTATTGCCATGGGAACCAAGGTGACACCTTGGCACTTATGGGTAGGTGTTGCTGCAGGCATTTCAGCTCCATGTGGAAGTGTTTGATTCTTCCTTCCACCCAACTAAACAATGTTATTATTGAGTCATGTGGTTTGGGGCTTTTATCCTTGTCCCTTTGCTAAACTTCTTTATTTCTCACTTTCGGGTCCTTGTCCAGCTCCTTGATCGAAGTGGTTACTGGTATTGCTTTAGCAATACTCAACCCACCTTTCCAACCAAAGAATTATTTCTGATGGAAATGTTAACACTTTAAAATCCCTCAGCTTTCATAGTTATCAAGGTGCACACTGTGTACTTGTGCATTGGTGGGTTTAAGGTGCAGTCTATCTAAGGCTACCCATATCTCATATGAGATCAGGTTATGAATTGATCTCGTATCTATTAGTGTAATGCTCTGTATGGCATTTAGCCATACAGAGTTCCACCCTGAGTCATGTTGGCTCAATTTCAATTCCTCTTTGTCCACCATGAGAGTCAAGGAAGCCATGTTCACGTGCAACATTCTCTTTTGGAGAAATTGTTTGGCCTCCCTTGCCTTAGCCTCTTCTTGAGCTTGCTAGATTTTTTCCTTTGCAAGATATTTTTGTTGTTTTAAGAGATGTTCTTGTAATAAGAGCATCTCGTGGGTCAGTGGTCCAAAATATTTTTTGAGTTTGCTTCCATTTGATGTAACCCTCCATCTATACACCGTCAATTGTCTCAATTCTAACCGACCCCTGTGGTGTGATCTTAGATACTCGGAAGGGTCCTAGGCCTCTGTATTTGAGTTTCTTTTTCCTGGTGCTTCCTACACCATACATGAGGACAAGGTCCCCCGTTTCTAGTTCTTTTTGTTTCAAGTTTTTGTTAAACCAATGCTTTCTACGTAGTTTCTCGACCATGATTTCTTGCTATGCAATTATTCTGGTCTCATCAAGCTTCTCTAAATTGTTTAGCCTTTCAACTAATGCATTCTCCATCAGACGTTCTTGCACTACAATCCTTAAACTCGGAACTAGGTATTCCATAGGTAGTACTGCCTCAACACCATAAGCTAGATGGAAGGGAGTGTATCCTGTTGCTACCTTATATGATGTTTGGTATGCCCATAGGGCTGTTGTTAGCTTATGCTCCCTCTCCATTGTTCGACTTGCTTCCAAGATTTTTATCAAGATAATACAAAAAAACTTTGTTTGTACTATCTGCTTGACCATTATTTGGTGGATGATAATAAGGTGATGATTTCCAATGGATTACGAAGAATCCAACGAGTAAATGATCAATCACCTCATTAATGAAATGTGAGCCATGATCACTAACTAATTTTAATGGGCAACCGAATCTCGAGATAATTTGCTCATATAAGAATTTTTTTATTATTCGTGCATTAGCTCGCTTCAAGGCCTTGGCATCTACACATTTGGTGAAATAATCCGTGGCTAACCACGATCACATATCGTTGGACTAATAGGTCCAACAAAATCTACCCCCCATTTTTCAAAGAGTTATCTTACAATAATAGGGGTGAGCGGCATCTTGTCCCTTTGTTGTGGGATAGCAAATCGATGACATTCCTCACACCTTTTGACAAATTCTATGGCATCCCAAAACAACGTAGGTCACCATAATCCTGCTTGAAGTACCTTTTTATGCTGGTCTTTTGGTGCTATTGACACCTGATTGTAGACTGAAAACCCATCCAAGAAGCTATAAGCTTCTTCACCAGCCACTCTCCAAAACGTGTTTCGTATAGGGAAATGGATAATGGTCTTTCTTAGTAGCTGCATTGACCTTTTTAAGATCGACACATACCCTAAGTTTCCCATTCTTTTTTGGCACTATTAGGATTGGCAACAACCAATCCGTGTGTTCTATCTCATAGATGAAATCCATAGCGAGTTTATCTATTTCCTCCCTTACAATTGCCGCATACTTAGGATTCATCTGGTATGTTTTCTAGCTGGTTGGTCATGATCCTTCCATGATTGGAATCGTATGCTACACTACCTTAGGTGGTACACCACTTCATCTGCTTGTAGTTCTAGGAGAAAGAGTCCTTATATTCCTTAAGGAGGGTAACGAGCTCATCTTCTTCAGCTGAAGTCAAGTCCTTAGCAATATATATGGGTCTGGCTTCCTCCCTTGGTCACACAATATCAACTTCCTTCACTTCAGCCAGGCCATTTTATGATGTGGATAGCCCATCTTCCTTAACCCTTTTTGTCATCATAGTCACACCACCTTTCATTCAATAGTGTAGGTTTTGAAGTGGTTACGTAAGGTTTTGAAGTGGTCACGTACTAAAAGCAACTCTGGTTTATCCTTAATGCTCACTTTTTGTTTTAGACATGACTTTTCTGACCTCTCACTCTCGGCTTCTGCCAAAACTTTGTTCCGTTTTTGATGCCCAGCTTTCGTAAGCTTAGGTGTTTCTGGCTCTTGAAGGATGACTTTCTCCTTATGTTTCCCCTCCAGTGATGTCTTACTCGATTCCTCACCCCAATCCTTAGAAAACTCATCATGTACCTTAGTGGCTTTGAGGTATCTCAGCCCCACTAGGCATCCGTGGGTTTTCTTTATAATAGGACATTTCATCGGGCAATATGTCATTTTTGTTTTCGCCATCTTCTGAGGTGTTAAGCATTGGTGCGGCCTTGTGTTACAGTTCCTTCTATGCTAGAGGCCTCCTCTTCTGAGGTGTTAAGCATTGGTATGGCCTTGTGTTACAGTCCCTTCTATGCTAGAGGCCTCCTCTTCTGAATTTTCATCAATGGTTTGCCAATTAACCATACAGATAGAGGTCATATGAACAGTTTCAGATTCCACATATTGGGTCCCCCTGGGTTACATCACATATATGGTAGCTAGCACATGCATCCACTTTTCACTAAAATATGGAGGAGGAAGTGATGCATACATTTCCGCTTCCTCTTCATCTTTAGAATTTTCCACCGTGGGCTCGCATATTTGTACGGATGTGGTCCGCTCCGTTGTGACCGTATCATTGCCAAACAACTCCCTTCCATGGGGTGTGCTCTCCACGTTCTTAGATCTATCTTTAAAATTTGTGAATCCCTATGCACATATGCATGATCTTATGCCTAATCGTGCACCAGTTTGGGCTCCCTCATCATGAAGGGTCTTCCCAATATTATGCATATGAGTCGGGTTGGCGTAGGAAGTCCATTACCACAAATGTATGATGGTAGGCGAAACATAAAGAGCTTAAGTTTCACATTCTCCAAAATTCCAATGGGTCTTGAAGATGTTTTGTTTGCCATTTAACAATTATATCTGCTCTTTTTAGATCGAGTTTTCCCTAGTTTTCCTAGTAACGTTTTATGATGATGCTAACCCCCGCCCCACCATCCAGGAAAGCCAATGCCCTGGTACACCCATCATGATGAATCGATATTGTAGCATTTGTGTTGTCAATTTCGTAATAACATCCCAATTAATTAAGTAGTATCTTGACGACTCGGGTTTCCCTTGTGTGTTTGAGGGTTCTTTCTACCGCCAGGGTTGGTAGAACCTCCTCTATAGTGATGGTACCCATTCCTTTATGTCTGTCCATAGGGTTGGTGAACTGCGTGTAGCAGTTGCCTAAATGGCATTTGCATATGCGTGGATAGTACAGTCGCAAGGCTTCCTATGTCTCTAGGTTCTCGGCGATTGAGGGTTCCCTCCATGTGTGTGTCTCATATTCATCCCTAGGGAAGGAATGGATGGACTCACTCTGCGCATTTTCCTCAAATATCTTGGTCATTGTGTTTGCTTGAGATTCCTCTTCCGTTTCTTCTAGAATTGGAGTAGGTACGTCTAATTCTCTTTCCCTTATTGGCTTGTTTCTTGGATACATTGTATCCTTGACCCGATTAGCCCTTAGCTTGGCTTCATGTAGCCGTTGACATTCTTCTACTAAGGCTCTAGCGTCTTCAAGCTTCCTTATCTCCTCTTCGGCATTTGGGTACTCATCGACTCCTTTAGGGGTTGATGGTCTTTCCATTTTCTCCTCTAGGTCAGGCTCTTTGTGATTGATCGTGCTTGATCCCCTTCTTCTCTCGATTGGGTGGATCCGATGTGACCCTTGTGTCACCCTTACCCACTTTTTCACTCTTCTCCTGCGGCAGGGCGGGCCAGTTCTGGAAATGGTTACATCTACTCGGTTCTTCCCCTTGTCTCCCAATTGGGCCTAGGCTCGTGTCAGGACATTGAGTGGTGTGATATTTCCAGGCTACACACTAATGGTTCAGATGGTGGCTTGATTAGAAGTGGAAGTCGAACCTGTCTATACCACTTGCATGGTATAGACAATCCTTGATCAAATGATCAATACCACATTTAGTACAAGTGAGTACTAGCATGTCATTAGGCGAAGCAGTCAATTGTTGGGGTTGGTGCGCATGAACCACATTCTTGTTTGGGCACTCAGTGATTCGATGTGTGGCCCACCAGAGCTAAAACATTATAGCAATCCTCTCCTCATGTTTGAGTTCATGTCCTTACCCTTCCACTGTACTGTGGTTTGAAACACAAGTACTAGCATGTTATTCTGTAGGACATAGAATTCAGGTGTGACCTCCGCAGCTTCCTCATAGTACTCTCCACTAAGTTCTACTTCATGTACCATATCAATATCTTTTGATGGCTCTTCAATCAATACTTGGTTGATTTTAGCCTATGGTGGTTGTGGTGGTAGAATAAGTGGTGGTAGAGGTGAAGTGTCTTGTACCCGGAACATCCCCCTAGTAGGTAAATAGGAAGAGTTGGGTTGTCCTGCAGAGCAGCAGCTGCAATGATTTGACCAGGTGGTGCTGGTAAGGCTAATGGAGCTCTAGGTGCCGACAACTTTGTAACTATTTGGAACCTTGGATATCTGCACATTGAAGTGTCATGATTTTCTAATTTTACACAGTGTGCATAATCGAGTAGTGGCCTTGCTCTTAACTGTGGACATTCAGTGGTAGTGTGATTCAATCTACACATGGAGCACCACACCAATTCCCTACGGGGGTAAAGATGGTTATGCCCATGCCTTGATGTTTCTCTTCTCTCCTTTACCTTCAATTTCTCTACTATTGCTTTATTGAGCTCGTCCACCGTCCACAGTCCTGTTTTTGACTTGCTTGCTCCGAGTTCCAAATCATTGTCATGTCACTGACAGCATAGATCTACCCTTTTTCCTCTTCTACTACATCTGAAATTGTGACTGCTCTGGCTGCTCCTGCAGTCTGAGGTAGAACTCTTTCTCTTTTGTTGTTCCAATTGTGGGAAGGAGTTCTGAGATTACTCTGGATAGAGGCAGATGGCTGGGCTGGAATTCTTCTGGGGTTTCCCTGGCTTGGGCGAGACGGACCTGGATTAGACTGGAATGAAGGGGTTGGTCTCTGAATTCGGGGTTCTTGACTTCCCTGTCCCCTTGACATGGCAGGAGTCGGGCAGTCTTTTAACTGGTGACCAAAATTTTGGTATCCAAAACATCGGTTTTCAGTTCTGAGCTCATCCTTTTGATTTTTTGAAAGCGGTGAGGTTCCTGAGAAAGTACTCTGGGGGAAGGGTCTTCCTTCACTTCTGAATCTTCTTGCATCCTGATTCTAATTCAGGCCTTGCTGCCTCTTTGGGGGTGGAAAGTTGGAAGTACTTCCCTCGGCTTGGAATCTCTTAAAGTTATAGGGTGCAGGTTTTGGTGGGACCTTTACTACAAAAGCTTTGGCAAAATCTTTTGCCATTCTTACTGCTTCAGCCACCATGGACACTGGCTTGGCATTTTTGACCAGTGTGTCCAAGGGTTCGTTCATTCCTCGAATGAACCTGGCCATGAGTTGCTCTTTATCAAGAGGTGGTGAATATTTGAGTAGAAGGGCAAAGGCCTGGTGATATTCCTCGATGGTTTTGCTCTCCTACTTTAGTTCTAAGAATTTGTTCATTTTGGTTTCTAAAAATCCAGGAGGGCAAAATCTCTTTCTTAGATAGGTTTTTAGATCATTCCGAGTATATCTGTCTAGACGATTGGTGTCACAGTTGTTCCTCCATGCTACCCTGGCTGTTTCCACTATTTTCAGTCGGGCAAGAGCCATTTTGCTCCGCTGATTGTATCCTGTGACGTCAAAATACTCTTCCATGGCTTCTACCCATTTCTCCGCAGCCTCACCCAGGTTCTCCTCTTCTCCTTTGAAGGGTCCTGGCTAAGTCCTATGAAGAGTCTTGCGAACATCGAGGTCAAGCTCGTCATCTTTAGAGACAGGGTCTGGTTGATGTCCACGATTTCCTCGTCTCATGATTCTGCCAAAATTTATATATTAATAAATTTTTATTTTGATATTATTCATGAGATCCTAAGACTTAAGAGTTCAAAAAACAATTTCTTAAACAAGACAAGATCTTATTGGAGATCTATGACATATGTCCGATAATAGATTTTTCTTTATCAGCAGATCGTCTGTCGTAAACAATCATTTATACAACAGGAATTTTTTCTCCGAAAAATATTTTTTTTATTTATATAAAAGTTGCATTATGTACATAGAGCAGCTCGGCTCCAGAATTCAAAATCTCCTCGGGAAACGCATATGACGACGGTATTGGGCCATAGCCATGCCTGATACAAATGTCCACTTACTGACAAGGGAGCTATTATATTCCATTTAGGAATAAAACAACTAAGAAGTCTGTAGACTTGGCATGCAAGCTTGAAATTCCGAGGCGTCGAATGATATAAAATGACGCCACGTACCATTTTTAGCTTTAACAAGATCATAGCTAATGAGAGGTTCTCCCACAGCATTGCACGGCAGTCGCAAGAGGCGTGGACATATTGCCCCTACAAGCCACTTATGCTGAAATCTCTCCGCTGGGTTAGGAAAATATAAGTCCTCGAAATGGCGTGCGAGTCTTGTTCGGCTTATTCGAGTTGAAGCGGAAGAGATGAGATGCTCGAAGGCAAACGCAATCATATCTTGAGACTGGGTGAGGTCAAGAATACCAGATAAATAGGGGACTTCCATCTATAAAAATAATTTCTTTGATTAAAATTTCTTCATTAAAGAAGCTTACGGAATGAAAATACATTATGAAAATGCTTTTTCTGAGTTCTTATTATCAATTTCAGATAAGAATTTATTTATCCTTATTAGCTTTCAATTTGGCTCTGCTGATACCAACTGTGAGATGCCTCTGCCCCCTCCGCGCGCAAGGCAGGGTTTCTCACTCGGGCCTCGCCCTTGAATGTCCGAGCACGAGACTAAGCTGGTGGTCACTCCAAAAACCGAAACCGGGAAAAATTCCCATGCCTGAAAAGCAGGGACGATTCCACCTTTATGAATTTTTATTTTTTTAACAAATTTTTCTAACGTGAACAATTCTACGCTATCCTTCAATTGAATAAATCAGATAGAAGGAAACTATCACTAATATAATTTGATCATTTTAGTAAATTCAACGCTTTTTTCCTGATCAAGGTCAGGCACAGCCGTTGATCCACTTATTTGAAAAATTTATCAGGGAATTGTCTAACTATTCGAATCTTAACGTAATTTTAAGATTTTTCAGTTTGATTATTAAAACTCCACTGATTCCAGCCTAACCCCATCCGGCCCATGGGTTAGCCACCACCCTACCACTGGAATCGGTAGAACCAAACAAGTACTCATCCACCCATAATTGAAATGCCTTTCTTAACTTTAGCTTTAGAAAACAGGTACGCACACACTCCTCTTTATTAAACTTTAATAAAAACAATCCTTGATAAACAATTTACGGGTTATACATCTCATACTTCAAAATTTTCCATTGAGTCTTTGTTTCTCAACAAAACAGTATCACTCTGGACTCTCCGTTGAGACCAGCGAGTCAACAACGAGATCCAGTGATAGATTACAAAAAATATAGGTCCATCATATAATATCTTCCTCGACATACGCATGGATGTCCTCGGCACCGCGAGCCCGTGCATCACCTGGTCAGAACCCTCTAGGATCCTCCTTAGGTGTCCTGGCACTTCACTCAGGGACCGCTTCATCGGCCCTCGTCCATCGTATCGGAAGCGCACCATTTTAACCATACCGAGGCTGGTCAAGACCTCGGCAAGCCTTGCCGCGTGAGCTATCCCTCTAACACTCCTCGCCAGCTGTTGCAATCGAACTTCCCTTAGATAAACATATATGCCAAATGCTCCCTCCAACATTCTGGCGTAAGACAGTCTTTTAAGAAGGCAGGGTTTCTATGCAAGTTTACAGTTTTGATTTTGTTTGAATACCATGAGTATATCTTAAATCCGTATCTCATTACTTCTAGATCTAGTTCTCAATTCTAAACAGAATTCCTTGAATTTTATTAACTTGATCCTCAGATCAAAATCACGTCTTAACTTAGTTTCAGATTCGGTGGGTGATTTGGGTACATTTTCCCTGAACTGGTACATCGTCATTGATTGAAACTGACGAAGGAATTAGGTCTTGGTCAATAGTCTGAGTTAGAGTTTAGGTCTGAAAAAGTTCTTCCTAAAATTATCTTTCTCGAAGGTATTATCTCAATTTCTCTTTTTCTAAAATTTCTTTCAACAAATATTTATTTACAGATTTCAAAAACATGGATTTCTTTGGGAATATTCATTTTCCTCGATCTTTGATTTAAAATTATCTTTTATGCATGAAAATCAATTATGATAAAAGCAACACTTTTATAATAAAAATTTATCTTTTATGTGTCCTTCTATACATTAAAATCAAATATGATAAAAGTAACACTTTTATAATAAAAATTTATCTTTTATACATACTTCTATACATTAAAATCGAATATGATAAAAGTAACACTTTTATAATAAAAATTTATCTTTTATGCATACTTCTATGCATTAAAATTGAATATGATAAAAGTAACACTTTTATAAAAAATTATCTTTTATGCATACTTCTATGCATTAAAATCGAATGTGATAAAAGTAACACTTTTATAATAAAAATTATCTTTTATGCATACTTCTATGCATTAAAATCGAATATGATAAAAATAACACTTTTGATATAAAAAATTTATCCTTTATGCATACTTCTATGCATGAAAAATAAAAATGATAAAAGTAACATTTTTGATATAAAAAAATTATCCTTTATGCATACTTCTATGCATGAAAATTAAAAATGATAAAAGTAACACTTTTGATAAAAAAATTATCCTTTATGCATACTTCTATGCATGAAAATTAAAAATGATAAAAGTAACATTTTTGATATAAAAAATTTATTCTTTATGCATACTTCTATGCATGAAATTTAAAAATGATAAAAGTAACACTTTTGATATAAAAAATTATCCTTTATGCATACTTCTATGCATGAAAATTAAAAATGATAAAAGTAACACTTTTGATATAAAAAAATATCCTTTATGCATACTTCTATGCATGAAAATTAAAAATGATAAAAGTAACACTTTTGATATAAAAAAATTATCCTTTATGCATACTTCTATGCATGAAAATTAAAAATGATAAAAGTATACTTTTGATATAAAAAAATTTATCCTTTATGCATACTTCTATGCATGAAAATTAAAATTGATAAAAGTAACACTTTTGATATTAAAAAAATTATCCTTTATGCATACTTCTACGCATGAAAATTAAAAATGATAAAAGTAACACTTTTGATATAAAAAATATATCCTTTATGCATACTTCTATGCATGAAATTCAATTATGCTAAAAATAACACTTTTATAATAAAATATTCATCTTTTATGCATACCTCTATGCATGAAATTTAATTATTCTAAAAGTAACACTTTTATAATAAAATATTCATCTTTTATGCATACCTCTATGCATGAAATTCAATTATGCTAAAAGTAACACTTTTATAATAAAATATTCATCTTTAATGCATACCTCTATGCATGAAATTCAATTATGTTAAAAGTAACTCTTTTATAAAAAAAAAGATGAATTTTCTTTTACTAATTTCTAAAAATTTTGCCATAACCTCCTTTGTATGGCTGACCATTTTTCAATTTTCTACATCTTTAAAACTAATTAAAAGTACACCAATATTGAAATTATCCTAAAGTAAATATTTTTTCACTTAATTGAGATAAATATTTTAAAAAATTGACATTAATCACTTAACCATTCACCTAGGATAGAGAATGGTTGGTTTTGTTAGAGAAGGGAGGCGCATGTGAAATATGCACCTCCTTTAATGGACTCCCCTTCCTTACATATGTGTCGAAATGGAATCATTATACCCAAATATCTCATATTTTTAATATTGCTCATAGTTTTTTTAACTAATAAACCTTGTACATTTTCAACTCTTCATCTTATGTGAGCATTTACTCATTTTTGGACACCCAAAATATCTCATATTTTTAATATTGCTCATAGTTTTTTACTAATAAACCTTGTACATTTTTCAACTCTTCATCTTATGTGAGCATTTACTCATTTTTTGATACCCAAAATATCTCATATTTTTGATATTACTCATAGTTTCTTATTAATAAACCTTGTACATAGTCAACTCTTCATCTTATGTGAGCATTTACTCATTTTTGGGTATCATCTTTTACAAAATTGGATTTATCTCCTCCTCACACATGGATTGATCTTATTGGTCCATAGGAACCTTAATTGGACCATAATCCAAAAATTTCTGAAAATCTAGACCCTTAGGCTAAGGTCCTTTATACCTATTTCCAAATAATTCCAATTGCACATTGGAAAATTCTTTTTGAATTTCTGTTTCAGAGGAACTTATTTTAATAAGATGAGTTATTTTTCTATCCAAAAATATAATGAGCCCAAGGACCAAACTTTTAACTTTGGCTACCCAAGATTGTGAACCCTAGAAATCACCTACAAAACCTAAAATTTAGCTCTCATGACTCATTCTTTTATGCTAATTCAATAGAGTGCTCTTCTTATATATCTACTATCTTATGTTATCGCTTTCTTGCTTGTTTGAGCTCTTAATAGTGCTTACTTGTTTGCATGTAAGACAATGAGTGTGAGAGATTAAGTTATGAGGAGGGTCGAGCTTCCTTTGGAGTGCGATGGTGGTGGCAGTGGCAGAGTGGAGCTTTTGGGTGCGGTGCACCACAACATCATCTCCTACAAAAATCCCAGGAAACAAGCTTTCACGAGGTGAGTAACACACCCCGACTGTGCAATTATGTGCTACACCATAGTATAGTAATTTGGTTTCTCGATTGAGCTGGTGTGCTCCCGAGTGTTGTTGGGAAAAGCCCCACTACATTGGTTTGCCCTTGCATTCTTTCTATGGTGTTGGGCTTCCCATAAGTGGTGCCACTGCCGCCAAGGAATAGCCCCATCGCATAGCATCAATGCATTTTGAAAGCTTTTGAATGGTTAAATTGATCAATTTCTGGTTTTTACAAGAGAAGAGTAGATAGAAAATCTGGAAAAAAAACTCTAATTTTGTTGCATATTCATGTTTTTGTTGCATTATTTTCTTATCTTAGGAGTTATATATTCATTTTTTCATGTGGTCTTGAAAATGTGTTCTTTGAATTCTACAATTTAAGTTTCTTCTTCAATTTTTTTGCACTTTTTATTTTTTGCATTTTTTTAATTTTGCACATAAAAAATAGTAAATTAGGCTTTAAATTTAAGAAATTAGGTGAAAAAGATCTTGAAATTGGTTTCAGGACATAGGGTTTACATCAATTTAGACTCCTTACATGGAGAATTTGGATTAAAAACAACAATTTGGGGTAGGATTAGTAAACCAAATTAATTTCTATGTTTGTAGGTTTTCTACATTTTTGTATTAGTGCAAATTACGTAAATTAATCTAGCTTAATCCACTTGTAATTTAGGCCACAACTTGTAAGTCTTTTGGTTGGCCACATTTACGTGCAGACTTTTGGCCCCAAGTCAAAAAGAGAATCTTAGGAAACTCTAAAAACCCTGACTGCTCCTTTTTGGGTAGTTGTGTGGTGAAACCGAAAACCATAAACCACAAACTGAAAACCATAAACCACAAATTGGAAACTGTAAACCACAAAAGTTAAAAGTTAAAAATCAAAAGAGCGGTGTGGGAGAGCATAGCGCCTATTGTGAGAGATGGTGGTCGACATAGCCATGGAAGGGTTAACCGCCTAGATAGCCAAGATAACTCATAAAGTCACTGGAGATGGTGGTCTTATGAGACATTTGGAGGTATTTGATCAAGTATATGAGGCACTAGGAGAACGAAATGAGGTTTCCTAGACCAATGCCTTTAGTCTAACATTAGACGATAAGGCTCGGGGGATTGGTATAGAACTCTCAAGGTAGAGGAATGCTTGAACTTCACTGCTCTTGGGAGATTTTTCTTGAAGCAATTTGTGCATGAAGGATTATTATGGGGTGTAGCTTCACATCTACTACACAAAGCCAAGAGAGAAGGTTAGAGATTTCATTAGCTATCTCAAGCATTTGAGCTCTTGTTGCATTCCACATGAACACTATTTGAATAATCAATTGCTTGATAGATTCATCCATGGGCTTAGACATGAAGCAATCTGTAATGGCTTAGTCATTAGAGGGATCACTATGTGGGATGAAGTCACAACAAATGCCATCTAACTAGAAGATAATTTGATGGTCAAGGGAGCCAAAGCATCGGATTCTAAATTTGTTTCTTCCAGAGTCACAGGACATAGCACTTCTATAGTTAAACCCATTGCTAAGGGTAACACTTTAGTAGAGATGAATTTCACATATTTCATGAAAGCACTCCAAGAGGAGATGAAGGCCAATAAAACTCCAAAAAACATATATATGTATCCAAGTAGAGAGCTTAAATGGTGCTCAATCTACCAACAAGGGAATTCAACCAGTGAGTGTCCAGTCTCTTAAGGACACGCTATAATGGAAATTGTATTTTTTGTGGATGTTATGGTCATGAGGCTTCATATTGCCGCACACGTTTGTAAACCCTACTAATTCTTCTAGATAGCAGCAGTTGGCTTTACCAAGTCCATCCACAAGCCATAATGCCTATTGTAACACCTCAGTGAGCCAACGGCACAACAACCTATTTCAAGGGGGAATTACGATGCATAAAATGTATTGTTACCTCCACCGATTTTGGGACCTCAACCTCCACCCCCAAGGATCACACCATTGAATCAAATAGGTTTTAAGGAACCTTTTGAGTGTCCTGAGGTTGACTTGGATTGTGCCTCACATGTCATTGAGGATTCCACAGAACTTTATCTGGACTACTATGTAGTGGACACACAAGAAGAGGCAGAGTCAAACCAGTATACCGGCTAACTATAGTAGCAAGAAGAGGTCTAGACATCAACAACTCTACCATCAAGAGAATGCCTCCTCAATGCTATCATTGTTAGGGACCACACCGAGTCTCTGAGTGACCCATCAGAAACCAACAAATCACCCAAGTAGAATCTTCCAGCATGCCATCTGCAAACCTATAAATAGTTGTGGCATAAATCATTGGATCAAATATTTCCCACAATGAAAGTGTTGGTTGCAAATCAGCAGAATGGTCCTACCACCACACCTCTCAACATGATTGGATTAGGTGGTCAAACCTAGAGATCAATTTGAGAAATCCTAGCCTGTCTGTTGCGAATGCAATAGCAAGACTCATGGCTCAAAAGACACCTATTATGGAAAAGAAAGTAGTAAAGCATGCTACTTTAGTAGCTGGATCCAAAAAGAAGAGGGGCCATAGATTCTGAAGAAAGAAATCCATAAAAGGGGACAAAACGGAGAAAATGGAACGAGTGAACTGATGAACCACTCTACATGAATGATATTGATGAGGATTCCACTTTAGTGGTGGACACACACATTGGTTTCGGCCAAATTAGGGACACTCAAACAAAAACTAAGGGGACCAAAAAGGAAAAGATGAAGGCTCTAAGGAGAAACTTGGTTGATACCCTAACCCTATAAGAGAATTAGAATAACTTCATGAGCTCAAAGATATGGTCACTCATACTTAGGAGAAGTTAGAACCAAGACCAAAACAAGTAAACATCTCTGACAATGTTCATCCAAACAACCTAAAGCCTATCGCGACCCACAAACCCTTGGATATACCTAGTGTCATCCTCCTTGAGGTTAGCAAGAACTCACATGTCCCCAAAGCATGGAATCTGAACTCTTTAGGAGAATGTTTGAGTATGAGAACCCTCATGAACCCGTTCAAGGGGTGGAAATTCCAATATCACCGACACCCTCATATGGTAGAGAGGTGATGGGTACTCCCTTGAATATCCCTAAATTATTGGAGTTCATGGCTTTTGAAACAAAGACCATGATCACTATGCGCTTGTGTGGAGATCCTGAATGCTTTAGAGCATTAAAAACTCTTAAATTGAGAACTCCACATAGGACTACCACCATTTGTAGAAACCCACAAGACTCAACCCTACTATGGAATTTCACTGACTCAAGTCATAGAAGATCCAAGAACCCAAGTAGAGGATGAGTATGCCAAATCAATGGTCAAATTCCATTGAATAAACTGGGTCAATACTTTGAAGGTGATGAATGCAACACATTACTACTAGTCATCACTCGTCGCCAAGGGAATCATAGTAATGGGGATCCTTTGATGGTGGTGCAAGAGTTAGTATAATCACCAAAAACGTTAGGAAAAAATGGTAGAACCCAGGCTTGAAGTCTCAAACATTGTGGTTAAAATGGTTGATGGTACTGTTACCAAACCAATGGGAATGCACAATCTTAAGATCAAGGTATTGAAACATTAGGTAAAGCATAGCACCAATCGGCATTGATGAGACGAGTTGCTGGATACTACATTAGTCAAGGTTGAGGCTATTCCAGAGTGGAGTGAGAAAATCGTTAACTTTTTAGCTAATGGCTTTCCAGAAGGAAAAGAAATGAGGAAAGATTTAGCAAGAAAGTTGCTAAAAGAGAGTGAGCCTTACCAACTTACCAGAACTCTTTATAGAAGAGGTAAGGACGGCATTCTTAGATGTTGCCCACAAGAGAACAAATACCTCATGATCATGGAACAAGCACACCAAGGGGTAGCAAGTGGACATTTTGCGGACGATAGACCAAGAAAATACTCCACTCAGGGTACTAGTGGCCAATGCTTTTTAAGGACTATGTGCTATTTATAAAAGGTTGTGATGATGAGTGCCAACATTGTGCCAAGACACAGAAGAAGGACATGTTGCCACTGCATCCTGTCAACAGTTAACCAACCTTTTAAAAAATGGGGGTTAGATTTCATTGGCTGCACGACGCGCACACCAGCACACTTCATCGTTGTTGTCACAGATTATGTAACCAAATGGGTTGAAGCAACAGCTTCACGAAAAGTAGATGCCATAACGTCTGCTAAGTTTCTCTATGAGAATATCATTAGCCTCTTTGGATGTCCATTTGATCTAGTGAGTGATCAAGGTAAGCATTTCATCAATGATGTTATCAAAAATCTCACTAACACATTCATGATCGCACACCGTAAGTTAATGCCATATTACCCATAAGAAAATGGCCAAGCAGAGAGCACCAAGCTCTTATTTTGCTATTGACAAAGACTGTTGAGGCTGACACACACTGACTGGGAGTCTAAGCTCACAACAGCTTTATGGGCCTATTGCACATCATACAAAGTTGAAATTGGGTTGCACACCATTTAAGATTGTGTATGGACTTGAGGCAGTAATGCCTTGGGAGTTCATGATCCCTAACTTAAGGGTAGCTATAAATGAAAATCTTGATGGTAATGAATTGGCTGATCGGTTGTAAAGGACCGAAGAAAGAAGTGATTTGACCAAAATCCCTAGCTTAAGGGTAGCTCTAAATGAAAATCTTGATGGTAACGAATTGGCTGACCGATTGTAAGGACTGAGAAGAAAGAAGTGGTTTGACCAAGGATAAGGAGATCAAGGTAGGAGATCTTGTACTTATGTGTGGGGTCCATAGTGAAAAGAAAAAGCTCAAATATACTAGAAAGGGACCATTTAGGATTTGTGAAGTTACTCCACAAGGTACTAGTGTTGAGACTCAACGGAGTCGAAACTATTAGTTTCCTTAATGGTAGTAAGTTTAAAAAATACTATGGACCTCTACAAGAATCCTTATGTGCTTCTCATGATGATAAGAAAGCCACCATGAAAAGGGCCGCTCACATGAAGATCCAAGCCCAATAATGTTCACAATCCTAATATGGGATTGATCATGGTGTTAGACATAAGATTAAGCATAAGAATTAAGGTGGATTAAACCACACAAGATTACGCATAAGAATTAAGGTGGATTAAACCACACAAGAAACTCCATGACTAGAGAGAGAGAGAGAGATTGCACACTCAACAACATATCACAATGAACCATACAATGGTATAGGCCTGGTAGCCTTATCCCACTTGACACATCATCATGCCATGTGGCTCTCTTCAACATTCACACACCATACAATATCATATGTGGCATTCTTATCTTACCACAATATCTTGCACGTCTAGGGTGTGTTTATATCCTCAATCCCAAGATTCACTCTCACACATTTTACATTGCACATTTCAACACCCCTCCTCAATGTAAACGTGGGTGTGTGCATACAATCTCTCCAATCAATTTGACCAACTCACTTCTCACACCAACAATTTGGCATTGCCAATATCGACACTCCCCCTCAATGCAACTTGGAGTGTTCAACAAGTGTGTGTGCATGTGTCTACCATCCTAGACATGAAGTTCATTTTGACCCCACTTGCTCACAGGCGGAACCACTGAGTCCAATTTGAACATATTTAGGAGGGAACCAACCCATGAAGCGACGCCTATGCGTGCACAATGTTGAAATTTGAGCAAAATGATGAGCTATGGTGGATCAAACACTAGAATCAACATAATTAACAAAGTGATTAAGACGTAATTAGTGAATAATTAGCACATAGATTAATGTAGGCATGGATACTAAAAAACAAGCAAATTCTCATTAGGGCTATGCCTCAATTTATAGAGTTTACATCAAGCATCTAATCCCATTGATTTCTCCATGATTCACTCCCAGAATATCTCCACCTCTTGCCTGATTCTCTCCACCTCTTCTCTTTTCCCTGAATATCTCCCAGAATATCTCCACACTCCTAAATTCCCTCATGCTACCCTTTATTCTCTCCCAGTAGATTCTTCTCACCTTTTCACAGGTTCTTTCACAATTACATCTCCTCTTTTACAGCCTCTATCCAAGAGCTTGTTCCCACACACACCCTATTCACTTGTATATTTCAACACCTCCCCTCAAGTGAATAATCCTGGCACACCTGGACCCTGTATCAAGTTTCCCTCTTACTTGATAGCCCGCGACCAGTGCCTCAAGTCCCTAAACTCCATAGTCCTTGACACTCTCTCTCTCTATGTGTCCAAGGCTACTATAAGTGCCCGCGACCTTGACTAAAGTGCTCACACATACATCTACCATGTGGCCTACATCATCGGTGGCTCAGAGGTGGTTTTACTTTATTGGGGCAGGTTACATTGGGTTGTGGAGTCTCTCTCTCTCTCTCTCTCTCTCTCTCTCTCTCTCTCTCTCTCTCTCTCTCTCTCTCAGAAAAGATGATCCGACTCCACTTCCCTTGGAGCCTCCATGAAGTTTGTCGATGTCGTTCCTTCTTCACTGGGTTTGCTGTAGCAGTCTCTCGCCATGTGTCCTGGCTTTCCACATTTGTGGCAAGTGAAGGTCCTCCCTCCTACTCTGCCTCTTCCTCGTCCTCGTCCTCGAGAGAATCCTCCTCGGGTGAAGAATGCTTTTTCCTCTCCTGTTGTTGAGTCGAGCTCTTTCTTCTCTTTGCCTCTGCTCTCTTGCTCCAGTAGAGCTGCTTCTATCTCATGTATCTTCAATTCAGGTACATTCTTTAGTGTTGCTACAATGTTTTCATAATCTCCTTTGTCCACACTCTTCAGAAGTACAGCTAATGCTTCATCATCTTCTATCTTTTTGCCAATAGCTGTGCTTAATGCTTTTATATTTGTTCAAGTGTGTGATTAAGGGTTCACTTTCCTTCATGTCCAATTTGTAGAATTGCATTAATAGATTTATCTTGGAATTTTTTGCTTGTGTACCAAATAATTTATTGAGTTCATCCCATGCATCTTTTCCCCACTGTATCCCTGTGATATGATGAATGATTTCATCATTTAAACTGAGTGCAATAAGTCTCAATGCTTTTTCATTCCTACTCTTCCACTCATTTTCTCCTCTCTCTGGGCATTCATCTCTCCCTTCAACTAATCCCCACAGATTTTTCATTCCTACTCTTCCACTCATTTTCTCCTCTCTCTGGGCATTCATCTCTCCCTTCAACTAATCCCCACAGATTTTTCCTCATCAGCAAATACATGGTTTTTGTCTGCCATGTATAAAACTGTTCCCCATTAAATTTGGCTATTTCCTGTGTTGAATTCATGGTGATGTGAAGGGGGTCTTACCTCTTGATCCAAATTCAAGATTCAAGGGCAGTGTCTACCCTTTTACAACTCAATCTAGTGTTTAATAGATGATTACAACAATTTTATCAGCATAAAATCACTAGAAATTACATTAAATTAAGGGTAACCAATTTGTACGGGATGGTTGGAGTATCAAACCAACTCCGATTTGCAATCTGAAGCTTTAGGGATATGTATCAGATACCTAATGGTTAATTTGAACCCTCAATTGCACCAAAGTATAGTGATTAGCATTGATCCTGATTAGCAAATTAATGCTCTGGTTTGTGTGCAAAAAACAGAGTATGCGGGGAGTCCAGATCTAGTGCCTTCCACTTCAAATGAGCTCAAATGCTTTCAAAGGCATCAATAGCAATGAGTCTAGTAGAGGATTAAGCCAAGAAACACAAGATTTGACCAAATAATGAAAGCTTAATCTTTGTTTTACCAAAGTCACCTGCAGATTTGATGAAGAGCTTGGATCTCACTGTAGACTTGATGAAACTCAATTCTGTCTTCACCAGCTTGTAGAGCATGCTTGATTACCCTTTGGGCTAGGAGGAATTGAATCAATTTGAACTGATGAAGTGGAGATCTGCAATTTACTCAGAAAAATCAGCGCTGGCCAAATCGTCGATTTCTCCTCAACGCCTTCGCGGTTTGCAGCGCCGTTTCGATGAGCTTGAAGCTAGATGTGTAGGCTAGCTTGTGTTAAAAGGGAAAGACCTAATGTTGACTGTGCATGGAGAATGGAGTCCTCCACTGGCTGGGGGTGAAGGGGAAGGTGAAAAACTCACTAAAAATTGATTTTTTTGCTAATTACCTACTAATCCTAATTAATTAACTAATGGGCTCATAAACCTGGTTGATTCTAGGCATGGCTCTGATACCATGTTGAAATTTGAGAAAAATGATGAGCTATGGTGGATCAAACACTAGAATCAACATAATTAACAAGTGATTAAGACGTAATTAGTGAATAATTAGCACATAGATTAATGTAGGCATGGATACTCAAAAACAAGCAAATTCTCATTAGGGCTATGCCTCAATTTATAGAGTTTACATCAAGCATCTAATCCCATTGATTTCTCCATGATTCACTCCCAGAATATCTCCACCTCTTGCCTGATTCTCTCCACCTCTTCTCTTTTCCCTGAATATCTCCCAGAATATCTCCACACTCCTAAATTCCCTCATGCTACCCTTTATTCTCTCCCAGTAGATTCTTCTCACCTTTTCACAGGTTCTTTCACAATTACATCTCCTCTTTTACAGCCTCTATCCAAGAGCTTGTTCCCACACACCCTATTCACTTGTATATTTCAACACACAACTCAACGCACACCACATTTACAAACCATTTCAAGCACCCATGGCTCGGGCAGGGGACCCTCATAAAATCTGGGTGAGAGAAAATACAACCCTTTTATGCCAATGCAAGGGTAGGGGACCCATCTTCACATCGTTGTCTTAAAAAATAATCTACGGCTTATTTTCCTTGAGCCGATATTTGCCTGACTTTTCAACGTTGCATAGGAGAGATTTTCCAAAATAGAATTAACAAAAGAACATGTGTACAAACACGTTTGCTCAAATTGCAAGCCCTATCTACCAACCAAAAACACAATACCATTTACTCATCTACCAGCCCTATCTACCAACCAAAAACACAATACCATTCTTTGAGCCACAAAAAAATGAGACGTGCATCAATGAGCAGAAGCTACTCTTGTAGCTACTATGGCTCCTGATGTTTCTCCTCTCTGGCTATCTATCACTCTCTTGTGCATTGAGGCGAGGGTGAAAGTTTCTGTTGTTGAGACCCTACACCTACTCTGCCCGATGTCTCCTTCATGGGTGAATGCCGCGATGTTCTCTCTACCGTGACCGAGTTGGCTTCTCTTGCACCTTTTTCTCGTGAAGCAAGCTACCCCACTAACTTTATCCACCCACCAAACCTATTTCTTCTCTCTGGCTGTCTGTCTCTCTCTTGTGCATTGAGGCGAGGCCAGAAGTTGTTGTTTGTTGGGACCCTGCACCTACTCTACCCGATGTCTCCTTCATGGGGTGAATGCCGAGTTGTTCTCTCTACCGTGATCTCGACGACGACTGGTTGGCTTCTCTTACATCTCTTGCTCGTGAGCAAGCTACCCCACTAAGTTTGCCTTCCTTGGCTGGCATCGTGACCTCTATTCCTACTTTGCTTGTTGCATACAAGCTCGCTCACACTACTATTGAAATATACAAGTGAATAGGATGTGTGCGGGAACAAGCCCTTGGTTAGAGGCTGTAAAAGAGGATGTGTAAATGTGAAAGAACCTGTGAAAAGGTGAGAAGAATCTACTAGGAGAGAATAAAGGGTAGCATGAGATCCAAGCTCTTCATCAAATCTACCGGTGACTTAACACCATATTAGTGAATTTGGGAATTTCCCAATTACCATTTTTGAATACTTAAAGAAGGGGACATGGATAACATGTTTGTAAGTTTCTCAAAACCCTATCATATGACCTGTCGTTGGAAAGCGCTTGAAAAATGGAATCTAAAGAGCTATAAAGCGCTCATTTTGGATTAGTAGTGTTCAAGTTATGGTTAATCCAAACTTTTGACCACGTGTCCCAAACTTGTGGAAAATTCCCATATTCCCCAATATGGTGTTACTTTGGTAAAACAGAGATTAAGCTTTCAATATTTGGTTAAATCTTGTGTTTCTTGGCTTAATCCTCTACTAGACTCATTGCTATTGATGGCTTTGAAAGCATTTGAGCTCATTTGAAGTCTAAGGCACCAGATCTGGACTCCCCGCATACTCTATTTTTTGCACACAAAACAGTAGATTAATTTGCTAATCAATGATTAATCAATGCTAATCACGATATTTTGATACAATTGAGGGTTCAAATTAACTGATACACATCTCTATAACTTCAGATTGCAATTCAGAGTTGGTTTGATACTCCAACCATTCCGTACAAATTGGCTACCCTTGATTTAATGTAATTTCTGATTTTATGCTGATAAATTTGTTGTAATCATCTCTTAAACACCAGATTGAGTTGTAAAAGGGTAGACACTTCCCTTGAATCTTATAATTAGATCAAGAGGTAAGACCTCCTTCACATCATCATGAGTATAGCACAAGAAATAGCCAAATTTAATGGGGAGCAGTTTTACACATGGCAGACAAAAACCATGTATTTGCTCATGAGGAAAAATTTGTGGGGGCTAGTTGAGGGAAGAGATGAATGTCAAGAGAGAGGGGAAAATGAGTGGAAGAGCAAGAATGAAAAAGCATTGGGACTTATTGCCCTCAGTTTAAATGATGAAATCATTCATCACATCACATGGATACAATTAGCAAAAGGTGCATGGGATGAACTCAATAAATTATTTGGCACACAAGCTAAAAATTCAAAGATAAATCTGGTAATGCAATTCTACAAATTGGATATGAAGGAAAGTGAACCTTTAATCAACAGATATAAAAACATTAAGCAACAACTGGCAGCTATTGGTGGCAAAAAGGTAGAAGATGATGAGGCACTAGCTGTACTTCTAAAGAGTGTGGACAAAGGAGAATATGAAAACATTGTAGCAACACTAAAGAATGTACCTGAATTGAAGCTACACGAGATAGAAGCAGCTCTACTAGAGCAAGAGAGCAGAGGCAAAGAGAAGAAACGGCTCGACTCAATAGGAGGAGACGAAAAAGCATTCTTCACCCGAGGAGGATTCTCTCGAGGACGAGGATGAGGAAGAGGGAGAGTAGGAGGAAGGACCTTCACTTACAACAAGTGTGGAAAGCCAGGTCACATGGCAAGAGACTGCTACAGCAAACCCAGTGGAGAAGGAACGACATCGGCAAACTTCATGGAGGCTCCAAAGGAAGTGGAGTCGAATCATCTTTTCTGAGAGAGAGAGAGAGAGAGAGAGAGAGAGAGAGAGAGAGAGAGAGACCCCACAACCCAATGTAACCTGCCCCAACAAAGTAAAACCACCTCTAAGCCACCGATGATGTAGGCCACATGGTAGATAGATGTATGTGTGAGCACTTTAGTCAAGGTCATAGCAAGCAACTATAGTAGCCTTGGACACATAGAGAGAGAGAGTGTCAAGGACTATGAGTTTAGGGACTTGAGGCACTAGTCGCGCAGGCTATCAAGTAAGAGAGAAACTTGGTATAGGGTCCAGGTGTGCTAAGATAACTTGAGGGGAGGTGTGCTAGACACTAGTCTCGCAAACTATCAGTGCATGGGGGCTGCTCTGACAATCTTGTTGTGCGGCTGTAAGATTCGAGATTTACTCAGCCCAGCCCGAGAAAATTATCGCTTCTTGTTTCACTATCTGTTGCTCCGTCTACCTAGCTTATTGCATCATGCTACAACTCCTATTGTTGAAGGGAGCTATTGTGAATGGAGTACTGTGCTAGGTTCCCCCTTGGTGGTGTTACCGATTTAAGCTTCTATTTGTTGAGGTTGGACACCCGTTGGGCCTTTTCTATTGGAGATTTCTTCTTCACTTCAATGTAGTGACTTACACCTCTTACAAGCTATTTAGTGTTAGCTTCTTGCCATTTAAGAAGATTCATTTGAAATCCTTCTCATAGAGCATTCTGCTAATGCTCACAATCAAAACAAGCAATGCTTCACAAGTTACCTTCTCTTCTCGTCGACAACTCCTATGATACAAATCCTCCTTTGCATCCTTCTTCGCCAGGTCCTTTGATGGTGACAACTTCATCTTCGTTTGTGAAGTCTCCTCAAGACCTACTTTGCATACATTTTCTTCAAGGGTGCTTCTCATCTCTCAAATGAAACCACAGGTGCATAAACTAGAAAAAATGAATGCTCTAATGAAAACTCATCTTTCATGAGAAAATCAGTGAGCACAATCAGCTCTACTTGGGCTCCAACCAGCCCATAATTTCTTGTTTTCACATGAACAAGAATGGACCTCACATCCTTGCTAAATTACAAGGTACCAAGGGATTCACACATCCCAAAATAACAACCCTTTTCCAAAATTTCTAGAAACCAACCTTCTTGAGACACCTTTGTCTCCTTAGCAGCTTCCTTGTTGACACCGAAGACTCCATAGAGCCTTCATACTTGCTAAAAATCCTTATTTCAGCTCCTTTGGTGATGAGCATGCTTTCCATATTGCAAAACTCCCATTTGCAACTCTTTTGAGTGGCTTCTTTGATGTTGATGAAGACTTCATGGTCTTCACATTATTGAAATCTTCATTTTCAGCTTCCATGGGGCAGTACCATAATCTCCAAATGCAATACTAATGACAATGAGTGCACTTAAATTTTTCATAATAAAATGAAAATAATGCTTAATCAAATAACCTCATAAACAAGAAAACTATACATAGATATGCACCATGACCAAGCGCCCATCCTAGCTCTAATACCATGTTGACAATCCTAATATAGGATTGATCATGGTGATAGACACAAGATTAAGCATAAGAATTAAGGTGGATTAAACCACACAAGAAACTCCATCACACACACACACACACACACACACACACACACAGATTGCACACTCAACAATAGCTCTATTGCATATCACAATGATATAGGCCTTCTAGCCTTATCCCACTCAACAATAGCTCTATTGCATATCACAATGATATAGGCCTTCTAGCCTTATCCCACTTTACACATCATCATGCTATGTGGCACTCCCTTTTCCACATTTTTTAATGTGGCTGTCAACATTCACACACCATAAAATATCATATGTGGCATTCTTATCTTATCACAATATCTTGCACCTCTAGGGTGCGTTCACATACTCAAGCCCAAGATTCCCTCTCACACATGTTACATTGCACATTTCAACAAACAGGAGGCAAGGGAAAGACGAGCAAAACTTTAACACGACGACGAGAAGCTATCCTTAATTCTACACAAGCCTTTGTGGGAGAAGTTGAAGGAGAGACAAAGGAGGACATACCACCTCTATGAACATCTATTCAATTGCCTAGCCCTTATGCTGGTAAAGCACATAGCACATAGCATCTCTATGAACATCTATTCAATTTCCTAGCCCTTATAGTAAAGTTCTTTACAATGCATTACTTGATACGGGGTCTAGCCACAATCTAATTTCCTTCAATGCATGGAACTAGTTGGGAAAACCTCAACTTGTATAGATGCCTCTTCAAAGGTGAAAGGTATCCATGGTAGAAATACCATGAATAGAGAGGGAGGAAGGGAGAGTGGGGTTGAAGAGGGGAGAGAAAGAGGGAGGGAGGGAGAGTGGTTGAAGAGGGGAGAGAGAGAGAGAGAGAGAGAGGAGTGAGGGCTATACTGGGAGGAGGGAGGATGAGGGGAGAAGAGAGAGAGAGAGAGGAGACATGAGTAGCAAAGAGTATAGAGAGAGAGTAGATTTCAAAAAAAGCTCACTCACTCCAAGCCCATCCCCTTAAATTACCATGAGTATTCGATAGATGTTATGAGCCACGAGGAGAACATGCCACAGTTGCTTATGCTGGATATGATAGGTTACTCTTCGAGGGACATGATATGATAGGTTACTCTTCTAGGGATTATACATGTTTGGGTAGTCACGATTTGACCATGATTGTTAACCCTTGTCGGCGCGGAGACCTCTATGGCATCGATGTCGACTGTCGTATTATTTTCACTTCTTTTGGGCCACAAGCGTCAGAAAGGTTGGAATTCACTAGAAAACCATGCATTGTATATTTTACATGTGTTCTCGCCTAGTTGTCTATTAAAGGCACACCACTAGATCCTATGTGGAGAGTGCTAGCTTTAGAATAGGTGTTTACACTAACTAGAGTGGCCAAATGAGCTCGAGGATCAGACTTTTAACTATGGCTACTCAAGAGTGAACCCTAGAGGTCACCTACAAAACCTAAAATGTAACTCGCATGCCTCATTCTTTTATGCTAATTTAATAGGGTGCTCTTCTTCTCTATCTACTATCTTATGCTATTGCTTGCTGGTTTGAGCTCTTAATAGTTCTTGCTTGCTTGCATGTGAGAGAGTAAGTGTGAGAGATTAAGCTGTGAGGAGGGTCGAGCTTCCTTTGGAGTGTGGTGGCAATGTGGCGGCGGGGCGGAGGGAGCTTTCAAGTGCGGCTGCGCGGCAACATCGTCTCCTACAAGAATCTTAGGAAACAAGCTTTCACAAGGTGAGTGACACACCCCGAATTTGCATTTGTGTGATAGGCCATAGTAATTTGGTTTCTTGTGCTCCCGAGTGTGGTTGGGCAAAGCCCCACGACATTGGTTTGTCCCTACATTCTTTCTATGGCACTTGGGCTTCCGAATGACCACTCATTCTCACAAGTTCCCTGGTGGATTCACCATGGAGTTGTTTATGTATTCAAATAGCCAAGTATCTTGTGGGAGGATGGAGATGATTTCACGAACGGCAAACCTCGTTGGAGAGGTAGGTGTGCTTGTTGGAGAGGTAGGGGTACTCATCACATGAGGATGATATCACATCTACCTCTCTCCATAGTGATGTTGTTAGGGATGTATTTGATGATGTGGACTATAGAAGTCTACATGTTGAGGATGACACACATACTACTTAAATTGGTGATGTCAATATGCATGTGATTGTATAGGATTATGATTTTGTGGATTGGTGATGTTAATATACCTGTGATTTATGTGGATATACGTGATATGGATCATGTTTATGTGGGGACCATGGCTTGATTAAGTTGCAAGATGGGAGGAGCACCAAAGGGTTGAGGAGAAGGGAGGAGCACCAAAGGTTTGAGGAGAAGGAAAGAGGGAAGGATGAAGGAGGGGAGGGGAGAGGAGGAGGAGATGTGAGATGAAGGAGTTGTAAATGAGAAGGGAGGATTACCAAATTTGAAATGAGAAGCAAGGAGAAGGGAGAAAGGCGGAGCACCAGCAAAGGGTTGAGGAGAACGGAAGAGGGAAGGATTAAAGGAGGGGAGGAGGAGAGAAGAGGTGGAGGAGTTGTAAATGAGAAGGGAGTACCAAATTTGAAATTTAAATTTGGGGGAGAAGCAAAGTAGCACTATAAGTAGTAAATAAGAACCTAAAGAGACATCAAAACTATATGATTAGAAGAAAGAGAAGAAATAAGCTATAGAACTAACTAAGAACTTGTGGAAAAACCTATGGAAGTGCTAAACCAACTAGAGGGACTGTTAAAACAAAGGAAATAAGCTACATAATTGACTAAGAACTTATGAAAAAACCTACATAATTGCTAAGAGAGGGACCATCGAACTTAAAGAAATAAGCTACATAATAGACTAAGAAATTGTGGCAAAACCTATATAATTGCTAAACAAAACCACAACTAGAAGGACCATCAAACTTAAAGAGGTGGAAAGATTAATAAAGAAATCAGAACAAAGAATTAGGAATATGGCCCGGAGAAGGAGGTGAGAGCTAGACTCACACACAATGCTCACACAAGGGTGTAGAGTGTGAGTTGGAAAATAAGTAGAGGAGATCATTCGAGACTTCATTGTTTTGTACAAATAGGCTTACACATTTACATCATTGTCTTTTATTTCTGTGTGCTTTAAAGATACTCTTACATGTTCCACTGATATTTTAATTTCTATCACCACATACACACCCACACATACATCAAACATCTTTAATTATAAAGTTCTAGGGTTTCCTATCCATTTGAGTACATACTTGAACAAAAACAAATACACTTATGCATATACACACCCACCACCTCATTATAAGCTAACCACATTCATCAACTTAAAGTCGTGACAATTGGCACACCTAATTTTTTGGTTGTGAATAGACACGTCAAATAAGTCAATTTCTTCCTAGAGGCATTAGAAACATTTTTCTCACTAATCTTTATACACATGGTAACTTGGATTTTATTTGTAGGTTAATGTGAGTTTGGCCTACACTCTTTTATATATAATGCAATCTTCTTGATGGTACACCCACCATCAGTCACTTTTAATCACTATCTTCTGTGTCATAGTTGTTTTTCCAAAAAATTAGAACCAATCTCAACTCGTAGGAGCCTAAAATCTACAAAAACATTCTAATCGAGCATCCATTGCTTCCAAGGAGACTATTTTTAACCAAATGGCTATTTTAAGAGATCCTCTAAAAAGTACATGGCTATTTTATAAGGAAAATTTTTGGCAAAATAATTTTTTTTAAAATCACCCAAAATCATTAATTTTTAGAAGGTGATGATATAAACACCAAAAATTCACTACACATCAATACATAATATATAAATTTTAAAAGTTTCTATATTTTCATGTACGTAAGAAAATTATACTTTTCAACCCCTCCATATTTATACCATGATAAACTCTATTTTTTTCACTGATTGCTTCAGTATGGCATATCTTCTAGATTATACGCTTCATTATTTTTTACATTGATAAGTTTAGTATGGCATATCTTCTAAGTCTTCTAGGTTATACTTCATTACTATAAAAGCTAATTTCTCTCTCTCTCTCTCTCTCTCTCTCTCTCTCTCTCTCTCTCTCTCTCTCTCTCTCTCTCTCTCTCTCTCTGTGTGTGTGCACTTTATTCTTACAGTCCACAATGTTCAATTGCACTCACTATATTATGTTTGTTCTCTAAAAATGGCCAATGTGACCTAGCATCATTATCATGACGGTGAACGCATGTTATAGTAAACCATGTTGAACTGAGTTTATTGGGGTTAACTTCTTCATTAACAAATTATCGCCTTTATGAGCTCGAAATGTCACTGCCTTATATACTCTTGGTGAGCCAAGTAGCTTAGTCACATCATTCATTAAGAGACATTGCATTCATGAGCTAGAAAAATACCTAGCAAGACAGGCATGGCCTTTATCACTCTCATGTTTTTACAAACAAGTATTGTATGCCTTACTTGTCTAGAGTGCCTTGCTTCTCCCTACTTCTCACACTCTCCTCTACCCATAGATGCCACCCTTGTTTCATTCTTGATAAGAAATTAGGGTTTTTTTTTGCTATGTTGTCTTGTTTTGTTTTTTCCATTGAGGGGATAGGGGCCAATGCTAGAAAAAAAACAAGCCTTTAGTGTAAATGTCACCATTGAGATTGGGAAAATCAATCCTTTAATTGTAATTGGTGTGGAGGGAGAAAGGTTTATTGGGGTTTAAAGGTTTCTATGTGGTGTATACATGTCTTGTTTTGCTTTTTTCATTGAGGCGGTTGGAGTATATGCGAGAAAAAACAACCCTTTAGTGTAAATTTCACCATTGAGACTGGAAAAAAATAAATGAAATTTTAGTTGGCTTTGAAATTAACAAATAAGCTTTTACCAAGTTTAGATATTAAAAACCAGTTGGTGTGTTGTTTTGTTAGAAATATCGATTGACATCCATATTTGTGATGTTTGTTTTGGATTTGATGAAGGTGACACAAAGTTATACCTGTTCATTTGTCTTGCTCCCCTTCATATGTCACTAAGGTAAGATGTATTGCACTTTGCGCCTTCAAATTCTTGAGGGTGAGGGGTGGTGTTGCATGTTATTGACCTAACTGTAATCTTATTTGATACCTAGGAAGAGTATTGTGTGCTTATAGTACTTTGTGCAAGTCCTCTTTTCTTGTTTTGTGTCAAATCCAGCATTGTGTAGTCTATGTTGAGGGTACATATGCTAAAACACAAGACTTTTTGAAGGGATTGTGTCTTGCTCATGTGATCTGCCAAATGGTGCATGCAAAAGGGAGGAAGTCCACAAGATTTTAATGCTTGAGCAAAAGCCACAAGCTTGCATGGTACATCTATACTCCCATGGATTTTATCATCATCTATGAAAAATAACTTTTCATCTATATATTGAATGAGTCCTTACACTCAATATGTGCAACCCGTGCACTAGTGCCCTCATTAGTGAACAAATGACATAAGCCATGAGGTGTGATGCTCACTTCAAGCAGTGGCTTGATATTGTCTTACCATGTGAATGTCCAAAAGTCCATATGATGACACATGTGAACTCTTCCTTGAGGGTCAAAAATTCCACATGATGTGATCTCAGATCTAAGAGTGCCAAAAAGTCCACATGATGTGAATCCACAGCCCCTTTTTAGAGTTGTTGGAGCCTTCTATGGGCCTAGCACAACATAATAATTTTGAATCCCATGGGAAAAGGAATGAGCTAGGTACTTCTCGAAGAAGTTTTAGAATGTGAGTAAACAAATATGATATAACTAAAAAAAATTATATGTTCAAAGAAGTGTTTCATCATCCATGAGGGTCAAAAAGTCCATATGATATGAACTCACACTGGCCGGAGCTATGGTTAGTGCAACACAAATTTCTCAAAACCCATGAGAAAGGGCATTGCATGGACATGAACAAGGTCCATGCCTCAAGTGCACATTGTCAAAGGCTTTATTGATGACACACGTGAACTCTTCCTTGAGGGTCAAAAAGTCAACATGATGTGATCTCAAATCTAAGAGTGCCAAAAAGTCCACATGATGTGAATCCACAGCCCTTTTTTAGAGTTGTTGGAGCCTCCTATGGGCCTAGCACAACATAATAATTTTGAATCCCATGGGAAAAGAATGAGCTAGGTATCTTCTCGAAGAAGTTTTAGAATGTGAGTAAACAAATATGAGATAACTAAAAAAAAATTATATGTTCAGTATCTTCTCGAAGAAGTTTTAGAATGTGAGTAAACAAATATGATATAACTAAAAAAAATTATATGTTCAAAGAAGTGTTTCACCATCCATGAGGGTCAAAAAGTCCATATGATGTGAACTCGCACTGGCCGGAGCTATGGTTAGTTCAACACAAATTTCTCAAAACCCATGAGAAAGGGCATTGCATGGACATGAACCAGGTCCATGCCTCAAGCGCACATTGTCAAAGGCTTTATTGATGCCTTGTACGTCAAACATGGAAACGAATCGAGTATCAGGAGTAGCATAAATGTTGAGTCATAAAGCTGCGATTACGCATCCGTACATTCAATCAGTAAATCAAATCACAACCACTTCAACCACAATCCCGATTCGGTTTGGCTTCACGTTTCGCAATATTAATGGATACCGATCTAGTGGATGCGCTCTACTTAATGTCACTTCTCCTAATTTCCTAATATAATCAGCCTTTTTCTCTGAAAGCGCGGGCGGTCATAGAGTTGATTTCGCGAACGGTAAGGTGTTACCTTGGCCTTTAATAAAGGTTTGGAGTAATGGTGGAGGACAGCTACTTATACAGGTTTAACTTAAAAGGGAATTTCAGTTATTACGTTAACTGGCTAGTGGGTCACAAATATGTCGGAGAAACGGATATGCCGCTAACTACGGTAGACGCTCACCCACGTTGCCGGATGTGCTGTGTCAGCATTGCAATTAGGAGATCCCGCGATGCGCGCGTGATTTAAAATTGTAATGTCCATTACTAATTACTGATGCTTACTACATATCCTTCATTTACATGGATTTACTGTGCTGTTATTTTATTTATTTATATGATATATTCTTCGAATTTTATAATGAAAGTCGAAACATTGCCTATTTTTTAATATTGTTTTGACGTGCCCCTGCAGCAAATGATAAGCTCGCTTGAGAAACACCGACGGCGGAATTTTCAAGCTTCACGAAAGAAATGATCATGAGATCGTGCGTGGCGTCATGCATTCATACATCGCTTCAATAGGAGATAATCTATAAGATCTTCCATGTCAGAAAATTCGGCTCACAATTTTTTGGCACAGGGGTCTCCCCCACACACTGCACAGTGCTCAGGCTAGCCGCTCCAGTGCAGCCTGCGGCCCTGCAGGTCCAAGAAAAACACACACCGGACATCATGCACGCAAAATACGGGCATCAGTGCTCGAAAAAAAGTATTTCTAGAAAAAGTAGAAAACTCTCAATCTAAAAATTCGAAAATTATCACTCGAAAAAATTTTGAAAATTAAAATGTTTTACTACTACAACCCATGAAATTTTGAATGTATTCATACCTTCAACGCAAATTTCAAAAGGTGAATTTGAGGTTGGATTTTGACAATTTTTTCTAAACAAATTTCTTACCCAGCGACAACTCATGTTTGACCAATTGGATACGGCTTGCAATACAAATTTAAGAAAATTACTCATCTTGAGGACGTGCTCGGGTTATCTTTTCACAATTGTCGATTAAATAATTAGATAAGAAGCATTGAAATTGGGGTTCTCACATGCCCTCCTCAGATTACAAAACATCCACGGCATTAGTGCTAAACAACCGGGATAATCTGAATTAACAGGTATAATCTAAGAGGCAGAGATTGGCAAAGGCAAGTTCCATGCAGATACTGCTAAAAGAGAAGTTTCTTGCCATCCCAAAAGAAGGCAATTGTTGTGATCTTGGTGAAGTTGATAACCCTCGGAAGGATAGTGTAGCCTCAGCAGAAGCTTGGCTTGGGCTATGGCGAAGGTGCTGAGGGGGACAGGGATCAAACCTTGCGAGGTAAAGAAGTCTCTCCATTTGGGCTTAGAGCGGCTTAATTGGCCTTGATCAGGTGTTAAGATACTCATAATCTCCTGCTTAAACAAGGTGCTTTCTACAATGATGCGCTCTGCGCTGGAAGGCGGAAGGGTAGCTTCGAGAGATTCGAAGAGCGCAGAGTAATGGCGAAGAGTATCTGCAAATCTGTCTATGAAATTTGACGTTTGATTGAAGCTGGCCTCTCGCTCTGCTAGAGTGATGACTCTTGGATGCAGTGACTGAACCATGTCAAAGAGGGATGTGAGCCGCTGCATGTCGAGGGTGGTGGACGTAGTGGGCAGGTGGAGAACACAATTGATTGCAAGAGCTTCGCTTGGCTTGATGCTTAACGAGCTTGGATTCGTTATTGCATTGAACTCGAACGAAAGGCGGAGACTGCTTGCGAATCTGGAGAGGCGGACGCCCGTGTGCTGCAGCAGATCGGCATCCGATCCGACTCCGGAAATCCTCAACAATGATGGTGGCCCCCCTGCCCTCTCCGACAGAGCCTGCATTAACGGTGGCCATTGCACTCCCTGCATGATCTCAAAATCAACTATGTGCACCTCACGACACACCTCCACAGCCTCCAGTATCGCTTGATTCGCCGTTAGATGAGCAAACCTCACAAACGGCGTCACCTGATTGAAGGCCAAATACGCCGCCTCCATCTCTTCGACTGACCCCGTTGCCGGTAAGATCTCCGTCGACGTTGCTGACTTTCCTCCGACAGCCCTTGCCACCTTCGCTGCTAAGCTTTCCAACAACTGCACCAGCACACGCTCGCCGGAATCTCTATCCGCTTGTTCCGATAATCTCTGAGACAGAGAACTGATCATCCTCGCAGACCGCTGCCAGTCGTGTTGCGAAACTGCCCTCGCGCACTCCATCAGGAGGTCGCGCGGGCTTGCGTCCCGTCTGCCTGCAAGGGACGAGAATTCGGTGTCGGAAACTGAATTGCCGGCACAATTAGCAAACTCCCCATCTCCATCCTCAAGCGATTCGCATCTCTGAGAATCTAAAAAATCTCGCATCTCATGTAAGCCCAGCTGCTGACCCTGGAGAGGGTAGTATGAGTAGTGGTAGAAGTAAATGTCGGAAGCGATAGCGGAGCACTGCATCCCAACCGTCTCGATGCTATTGACACTGTTGCAGTTGTCACTGTAAATCGCTCGAGAGAGAGAGAGCTAGAGGACATGTAAAGACAGGGTTTCTTTACAACTATAATGGGCTAGCTATGGAGATGATGTCAAATTTCAGCCTCTAAGCGTTGTGGCAGGCAGTTAAGAAGAGTAAAATGCTCAGTGAAGAAGAGGGGCCTTGGAAGAGCTGTCATGACTCGTGTGTGTGTGTGTGTGTGTATCACATGTGTATCGGGCCGACTTGCGGGGCTTCGAGATGCCTATCCGTATGAAGGAAAATGCTCATTCAATGCCTCGACGTAACTTGTTGAGCTGGGACACTCATTGTCGAGGACAAGCTGAATCGTGATGTTCCTTTGGGAGCAAGAGCCTAGAGGCCTGGTTGTCTAGCCGCTAGTCCACGTCCCAAATCAATTCCAAAACACAAATATATATATACACAACACCAGCTGTGAACATGTTGTATGAGAGGGGACTATCATAAACTACAATGTATATATATATATATGTGATGATGTGATACGGTTTTCACTCTGTGAATGTGCTTTGAACTTCTATCAAGCGATTTGAACTTGACAGAGTCAAAGTCGGCGGAGGTGGGAGCGGGGGAAGGGGTGGGCGGTGGAGGGTGATTTCAGATCTCCATGCCAACTTTCCTATCAAGAACGAGACAGACAGAGAGAGACCAGAGGCTAGTATTTGAGATAAACTTCTTCAAAGACCTTCCCACTCTATTCCGGCTTTCTCTCCTCTGCCTCTTTCCTCCTAATCCTGGATGTTGTCACTACCCTTTCTGTTTCAGAGTATTTCCTTCCAGCAACGGTATAGACCGATGGAATTGTGCGACCGTGCTGTGCTGTGCTGTGTGCACTTACAAGAACGCTCCCCCCTCTTTAACTTGACTGATGGACTTGGACAAACAAGAAGAATGAGAAGAGGAATAGTAAAGAGTATGAGTGTATCACGGTGCCCGTGAGGAAAAAGTGCTGTTTTCCGGTTTAAGGGCTTTAGACATCACTGTATACTCTGTGGGCATCAAAGAGCAGCAAGAATGATCGAGAGGGCTGGATCTGGCTAGTTGTTGGTAGAAGGCAAGACCCAAGAAAAGAAAAGCTTGAAAAACACAAGAAAATGAGCGCACGAGGCAACAACGGAAGCACATAGTGTACACTCTGCACTGTATATGGAAAAAAACACCATACATCTGTAAAGAAGGCAAGAGAGTTTAATAGAAAAGAGGAGGGAGGGGGTTGCAGCAATGCAGCCTGCTGGAGGGGCCTTTTTTGATGACGAGAGAAGAATCTCTACTCGCCAAGATGCTTCAGAGGCCCGCGGGAAGAAAAGTGTGCGCCCTTGGAGATATTGAGTTCACACACGACACGAAAACGGCTCTAGTGCGAAGGGACTTCCCAGCGGCCCAAGTTCCAACCAGGAACCCAAAACTGGAGGCGGTGGATGACGACATGCACACGGGAAAGCCGTGGCTAGAATCTCCTTAGCTGGAATAAAAGAGTGGCTTACTTGGCCTTCTTATATTGTGCCAACTGGAGCCACGTCATCATTTGACACCAGCGTGCGCGTAAGGGTTGGGACTATGAGTGGGTAAATTTGTGTGGCGGATTCCATACATATCATACATGCATCCAATATCCGTGCACCGTGGCAACATGCAACAGGGTTGCCGAATGTGGGGAATCATGCGGGCCCGCCCTATCACAGATGTACATGACAGGTGAAATTTACGGTAAAACCTTCATCTCAAATCAAAAGTATTATTTTAGAAAAAACAAATGAGAGTTTCTCGACATTAAATTTTAAATGTATTTTTAAACACAATAACTAGATGCTTGGCCTGGAAACACTGGATAAGTCTATCTGCCAGGGAGAACAGTCCGGGACTCCGGGACTCGCGAGAATGACTAGGAATATGATGTAGAGTTATCCCGCGGTAAGTTAAGGTCGTTATCATGATAGGGATGGAGGGCTATTGGCCAAGATTTGCCAGACAAAAATGCCCGGTTTTTCCCCTGCTCAGGCAGTAAAATTCTCCCGCCCTACGAAGTCCGTGAATCGTGAACACAACTGTCCCGACTCCCAACTGTCCACTGCCAGGACCCGTTTCCCATCCCGATTAGAACTTGGACTTCCGAGAAGAAAACTTCCTTTCTAAATTGTCCTTCCCTCTTCAAAAAAAACATAGAGATTTTTTTTTATTTTTTTAAAACATAGAAGCCCACGGGCACGTAGTTGAGTTGGTAGACCAGTTGGGTTCTAGAGAGAAGACCCAGGTTCGATGCAATCAAGGCTACGCAACGTGGGTATGTGTGTGTGTGTTCGAATATATATCGATCTCTCTCACATATTAAGATCTTAATAGCACTTATATACTAGAGCCATTTGTACCCCCACCTTTTCACTATTCACAGCCCCATCAGCTTTCAGACAATCTTCCCATAGCAAAACCAATCCCCTCAAATACCCTTGTAGCCTTATATAGTTGAGACCCATTTACCAATCCTGCCCCAAACCCCTCTAATGGTTGATTTGCATATAGGGCATATCCTAGAAGTAGAGTTCCTCTGTAACAGTTTATATCAAATAGGCAAATCCCACATGTAGACTCTCCACATGAATACTTTAGCCTTCACAAGGATATCCACTTCCCATAACAGCTTCCATCTCCTCATCCAGATGCTAGAGTTCCATTTAACCTTCCAAATTTTATTGCAATACCACACATTCACTTCACTCCTACACATCTCTTCATACAAATCCCTGGTTTTGCCACCTTATCCAGAGTTTGACTCCAGTAAACCACGCTCAATCTTTCAGTCAACAAGTCTCATCAAATGTAGTAGATACCTATCCCTTCTCCACTTCCACCAAAGCATGGTTTACTAGCTATAGCTCCCTTTGTTGAAGCCTAAACTCTTCCTTCAAGAGTCCCAACTCCTTCCATCCCACGTGAGACCAATCCCAGCAATCAACCAACCTTCTCAGTCCTCTATTATTCAATTTCCTAGCTATCCTAATATCCAGATGGGCCAAAGGAGGAGTAAAATTGTGGGTCCACCATAGTCCAAGAATGAACAGAGAGCTCCCTATGGCTCTAGTACAGCCATAGGGAGCTCCCTATGGCTCTAGTACAGCCATCCCATTTCACCAGCCCCATTACTTCCTTCCAATTAGCACATAACAACTTGTAGAAAGGGGAATCTGTAATTTTCAAGGGAGCATAAGATAGAAGCTTATCTTTCCAGTCTAGTTCCATACACCTGTCTTTGAGTACCACATTAGAATCTTCAACCAGCTCTCTTACCAACCTGGTCCACGTCTCCTATTTGATGAAGGCACTTAGGTAGGCTCATGACTATCCATGCTTTAGCATGGGTGGGCAAATGTGGAATCCCATTGCCTCCTACCCTCTTAGGCAGGCACATCTTTTCCCCTAACCAGGCTGAAGCTTTTCTATCATTCCTTCCATTTCTCCATAGTAGTAAGTCCTTGACAGGGGCTACAATCTTCTTCCAGTGACATTTTCTAAAATCTAGTACAGGGCAGAGAAACATAATGTAAGCATTTAACACCACATTGCAAATGGCCACCCTATCATGGAATGGAACCCTTATGCTCCACTTCTTCAACTTTTTTAAGAATCTTTTAATTGCCCAATTGGTCAATTGTTTGTTTGACTCCCCCACTCCAAAAGGAACTCCCCTCTTTATTACATCACAGCCCCATCTCTCCAAGTCAAAATCATTTTCTTCAGTCAAGCTAATGATCCTGGATTTATGGATGTTACACCTAGAGCCTGAGGCCATTAGGAATTTTTTGGACCCAAAAAGGGCCTCCTAAGGATTCCTAATTTTAAGGGATTAGAGCTTAAAAAGCTGGGCTTAAGGGAGACAAAGGCTATGATGACCCCTATTTTTCTCTTGCCACATCTGCCATACCCCCCTAGTTTCACTTTTTAAAGGGAATATTCTCATACTCTCTCTCTTACTTTTTGACTTTTCTCATACTTTCTTACTTTTTGAAATTTTTATCTTCACTCTCTATAAATTAAATCTTTCTTGTCAGTTTGAAATCTCCTTTCTCATTAACTTCCACCATATCTCCCTTCCACACATCAGCAAAACATTCTCGTATTTAGGTGGGTCCCAAAAAGTGAAAAAAAATTATTTTTTAATTTTTTACATTTTGAGGTGGAAAAAACACCACCCAATCAATATGTATGATGAAAATAATTTTTTTCCTCCAAAAAGGTTGTAATTCAAGGGTCACGTCAGAAGCCTATCAGGAACCAGTACATCCATAACTAACTGTCAGGTCCCCACAAACCCAAAAACATAACTAACTGTTAGATCTGTATAGTCATGATTTGTGTTCTGCCAGGAATTTTCTGCAAAGAGGTGTGTGGTTCTAATGGAGAGGGATGGAAGGATTTAGTCAAAGCCATTCTGAATACCAAGGATATTCTCTTAATTATTACTGACCCTCATCATCCCAAAATACGCCAAGCTGTTGTCAGCAATGTAGTGAGTGAGATTACCACCTCCACCATCGATTCTTCATTAATTCAACATGCTTGTGATGCGGTTGGAATCAGCATGAAAGGGTACCAAGCAATCCGTTAGGTGTTGTAGAAGATGCATTTCTAAGACAAGGAATCACTGGTACTTTATTTCCTACACTCAAGGTGATTCACAATGTCAAGCGTATCAATAATAATGATGTGCAACGAGCTATAGGACAGTTTTATCACGTTGAGGGCACACTAACATTAGACACAGGGTCGAGCAGAAAGAAAATCAAGATAACAAGTACAGAATTTCACTATGATGTTTACAATAACATTTTTGTTCATATTGAGAGACTACAACAAGCTATGGTGAAGTTCTATGGTCTTTCACCAGAAGGTGAGAACTTGCAATTGCTACTATTCATGTTTTTCAGTAGAAAATGAAGATGATTAATTTGTTTTGAATATTGTAAATTACTGTTTATTTGTAGTTTTGGGGAGCACACTTTCATTTGTGCTCAAGCTAGATGAGTGCCAAATTGTGAAAGGTCAGAAGCTAGAACGTATGAGAATTACGCTCATGAATGAGGCCATGATTTGTGCATGGGAAAAGACTACCAAACCAAGTTTTAGTGTGCAATTTGAGAAAGAGGTTTGGTGGCTTGGTGCATTCGAGATACCGAAGGAGACACATGAGGTATTGACATGGATGTTTGAAAGGACTCCCTGGATAACAGATGTAATCAAAAAGCAAATTGATGGTCAACTTTTAGATGTAGAAAACATAGGAAAGTTCAAGGTGGATTGGCATCTTGGGGGAGATTTGAAGACAATTAAATGCATGATGGGTTGTGCTCAAGGCGCGACATCAAGATGGCCTTGTCCATACTGCAATGCTCAAATTGATATTCCTAGGCAGAAAAAGACAAATGGAAAAGGTATACAGAAGGTTGGTTCTGTTGGGAAAGGATGCCTCGAAAGGTCCCAAGAAAGGGAAGAAGCAACAAGAAGATGTAGTAGATCCAACCGAGTCAACTGATGATGAAGATGAGGAACAACCAAATGCAAGATGGGTGGAAGGTGCCATGTCTCGTGATATGCTAGGAGAACCAAAGAGGAATTCAAATTGGAGCCCCATCATTAATTTTCCACTAAAGAATATTCACTTTTGCACACTTCATGCATTCATGAGAATCTTTGATATTGCTTAAGTGCCATATCGATTATGCATTCACAATGCCTACACAAGAGAGGAAAGTTACAGCCCTTGGTAAATTAGAGCATCTTTTGAATTCTTTGGGCTGCCATGGCGGAAACGTGAAAATTGGAATGAATAAGCAGGCCTCTGGTATGTCATACGAGGGTGCTCAAAAGGTCTCCATGACTGGATCAAAGGCAAGGAGATTTTTGGAGAAGCCACAGCAAACATAGAGAATTCAAAGAAGACTTGGGGACTCTGGAGAGACCTGTGTGCAATCACCACAAATGTAGATTGTCCAATGCCAGCTCTTGTAAATATGCGCAAACAGCTTTGGATAAATTTCAATAACATGGTTCGCATTATGAATCAAAGTAGCACAACTGCCCAAGAACGAGCATCATTCCAACAACATATCATAGAATTCACCAAAAGTGTGCTAGGTGCTTGGGGAGAGAGTAAAGTAACACACTATATGGTAAGTTGTACAGTAAAAAAATAAATTGGTGTTTTAACCTTAATTTTTCTAATTAAACTCTATTGTCATGTATACAGCACATAGTTTATGCGCATGGTGCATATTTCATGAACAAGTATGGGGATCGCTCGACATGTGGAGTACCCAAGGGATGGAGAAATCACATTATAAAGCAAGAGGGGTTTATTTCAAAAATACAAGACATGGAGGTGGAGCTTCTGTAGGAGGAACACGTACAAACTATCTACAAGAGATGTTCAATTGGTTTTATCGCACAACCTTTGGAAGGGTATTGGTTAGGAAGCGGGCCCAACAATCTAAGCTTGCGCAAGAGGCATGTAAGGTTGCAAAAAGTCATGCTCGGCTTGAATGGTTGCAGACCAATGCTCCCCATAGGCATGGTGCTTGGCGTGCATGAATGAGGAGACAAGGGAGGCGTTGGGTTGTGCACGCACTAGCATAAATCTAGATGTAATAAGGCTAAGAAAATAAGTTTAGTTAGGTTTTTTTTTTCCTAAAAAAAACTATTAATAGTTCCTTCTCTCACTTCATTTTCATTTCACTTTTTTAGAGAGCTTGAGCTCAAGATCTACGTAGACACCCACGTAAGGACACCAGCACATCACCACGTTAGCATAGTCATACATGGATATGGCATGCACCAAGAACACCACACATGTTAACATGCCTTCACAAAACACAGTGCAAAAGCACCCAACGACCACATACTGGCGACACCACGGAGGAAGAGAGTGACCCCTTGGATTCTAGGACACGCCCTATGGGATCACCAGAGTCCAACCCTCCTCCCACAGCAACACCAGCGCACACACATGCAGGCCCTTCTAGTGGGAGCAAGCGTGTGAAGAAGACCCCACAATGCAGCCACCCCAGAGATCAAGACAGAGAGGCCAATGATGAGCAGTTCGATTGGGTTGGTGAAAACATTCCTACATTGCATAGCACCATAGGTGGCAAGACCCTACTACCAGGACCGGGTGCCCTACCTACCCGGGAGGAACTTGATACACAGGTACCACAGCAACAGGAGGAGGAGGATTCAAACTATGAGAGAGACCAAGAGGAGGTTCCCGCAAGTGTGCCCAAGCGTAGAAAGGTCAAGCTCTTCAAGCCAAGGAAGTCCCAACCTCGCCAATGCACTAACACAACACAGAGAGCTCCAAGGAGAAGGATGCGCCAAGGGCATAGGGCTCTACAAGAAATCAAGTTTTATCAGAGGAACACTGAGTTGCTGATAAGAAGAGCCCCTTTTGCTCGCACAGTGAAGGAGATTCTCCAACGATATAGAACAGAGTTCCGTGTGCAGGGGATTGCCCTTGAAGCATTGCAAGAAGCCTCCGAGGCTTACATTGTTGGGCTTTTTGAAGACACCAACCTCCTTCACGCATCTTCTACTACAGTGGACTGCAGATTGTGCACCCTCTGGAAAGTCTCTGATGCAAGCTGCTCTTCTACACCAGCACTCGTTCCTACTGCCTTCACTTCCTTGTCGTCCCTCAAATACCCTACCAATTGCAATGCAGGCATCTCTACCTCCTCATCCGAATCCGCATCGCTGTGATGAGGAACGCAAAAGTGGCGAGCCACGAGAGGACCTAGTTCCTAAATTGCCCTCCCCAACCTCTTCACCTCCTGCTTATTTGAAGGTACAGTAAGCTTTCGCGGGGATGCAAATGTCGATGAAGCGTTCAAGGCGCTGGATGTAGGGGTGGGCATATTGTTGAATGTACTTAAGCAACTCAACAGACACCCATCGATCATTGGGGCAATGGGAAAAGGAGATGGAGTGGGGAGCCAAGTATTGCTCCATGTATGCAATCTGCGTCTCATAATGTTGGGACGCAAGGGCGAGCGACTTTTCAAAGTCGACTTCACGAGAGAACATGACAAAGAGCTCGCTCTTGCCCGCCCACGGGGTGAGAGGAACTCACAGAAATTGTCAAAGTGGATAGCCATGCGAATGCAAAGAGATAGTGTGAGCTCGTGCTTGGTTTCTATCGCGTGAAAATGAGAAAGAAGGCACCTTTGGCTATTTATAGTTGAAATTTAAAGTTTGGCCTTTTCACACTAGACCGCTAGACAAAAAAATTACAGTTTGCAAAAATATTAAGATTTCAATTAAATAAAGATTGGTTAAAAAAGAGCCTGCTACAAAATTACAAGCATGTCATCTAATCTAAAATTGTTATAATGTCTTCATTTTTTGCCCCTCTTGTGACATTTACTTCATGTTGATCTCCATCTCCTTGTTGACTTGAAAGCTTGTCATTGCCTTCACCTCGATCCTGAAACTCTTGCTCCTCACGTGTATCAAAATAAAGGCTATTTTCCCATATACTCAGTTCATCTTCAAGCTCTTCCACATGCCTACTGCTATGTGTTGGAGGGCTATGCACCTTGCTGCTGAAAATTCAAGGTCCCCCATTCGCCATGATTCTGAGACCATGGTTGTCCCCTCCTTACGCTTCCCAATCTGTAAAAATATAGAAAGTGGCACAATAACCAGAAAGTGTAAGGGTTAACTCTAGACATGCAGTGGAATCAGATATACCTTTCTTCTCATCAACTTGAAACTTGACTCTTCCACATTGTCAAAGCCCATGATGCTAAAGTGTTGATGCAGGTCTGTTAGGCTCCAATGCTTGCTTGCTGCCACTCGCTCAATCCATCCATTTTGCATCATCACAGCTACCTCAATAGGCATAATTTCTTCTTCTGAGGCTTGAAGTGGGATCCATGTCCCGTGCTTTTGCATCCATCTTTGGTAGTGCAGATGCATGTACAAAATAGAGCGTGCCTTCTCAAGAACCTGAAAGACACTGTAAAATCTACTACATTGCACTTGTACACATCACCTTGATGTGACCCCTCATTAACCTCCCAACCCTCTCCTAGTAATCCTTGAATGAGGTCAGACCGTACCTCCTTACAAATATACATTATTTTTGTTTGATGCATTGGCATGGAATTGAACATGTGCACAAAAACATGTAAAGGACAAAACCAATTTAGCCCTACTATCCTAGATGCCTTTGAAAACTTGAGTGATGTCTTGATATCACTTACCATCTTAAACTTTAAGCATAAGATGGTCCAAGCATCAGGTTTGGGCCATTCGGGATCGTTAAGAGGGGGGTTGGGGATCTCTTCTAGCTTGCCAAATAAACCTGGTTTTTTATCTACAAAATATGAGTGAGAAAAGAAAAAGATATTATTCTGTACAAGATCACTTGGGCTTTGAGATACAAACATTGCCTCTCCAATGGATGCATGCATAGCATAGAAAACTCCAGTGAGGCTTTGGAGTGGTTGTTCCTCAACATAATTAGAGGGAAAAATATCTACAGAGAGACATAAGAAAATGGAGAATCATAAGAAAATTTGAAACAAAAAATCCATTATTAGCATGTTGTTAAAGCTGTGTTTATGTTACACTGACAATTTGAAGGAAACCTTGGTCATTGGCCGCCTTGAATGTATACGTCTCCAAGGGTATACATATGTTGCACTATGGCAACTAGTCCTTCCTTCTTAGTATGCTTGAAGCCTTGTAGCCGCCCCTTCCAATGATGTAGCATATTCCCCAGTTGTGACACACTCGATGTGGTCCCTTAGAGCTTGGCTGCATGTAGACCCAAGCCCCAACCCTGAATCTTGTTGGAGCCCAAACTCCATTCTCATCTCTTGTGTTATGCAGCACAAGCACTTCCACCTTCTCCCTAGGTCTTCTCACATTACTGGAAGAGGCCATGGTGGTAAGAAAAGAGAAGAAGGGAAAAGAAAAGCTTGTTTTACAACAGAAGAGTGGAGAGGAGAGAAAGCAGGGTTTTCAGTGCAGCAATGGAAAGCTTAAAAGAGGGTTAGAGTTTGAGAATCGGCTTCCTCAACCTAGAGTAGACTAAAGAGGGATAGAGTTTCTGCAGCAGCAATGGAGAGGGAGGGAGCTTGAGAGAGAGAGAGAGAGAGAGAGAGAGAGAGGGAGATTGAGAGGGAGGGAGCTTGAGAAGGAGGGAGAGCTTGAGAGGGATGGAGTTTCTGCAGCAATGGAGAGCTTAGAAAAGGAAGAAAGAGGGAGAGGGAGATCTAGACTGAGGGAGCTTGACAAGGAGGGAGAGCTTGAGAGGTATGGAGTTTCTGCCAGCAATGGAGAGCTTAGACGAGGTTCAAAATGAGCTTTCCAAACCTAGAGTATGTTGGGGGGAAGTTTGAGAGGGAAAACACACTTTTGGGAAAAAATTAAAATTTTTCAATTTTTAGGGTTTTTCATCTGCGCGATTCTAGGTGGGGGGACCTCTAAGTTTGGGCCTATTGGGCCATTCCTAATCAAAAGTTAATCCAAGAGGCCCTCTTTGGGTCCAAAAAATTCCTAATGCCTCTACAAACTCTTGCACTATTAGTAAAGCCTACCTCAAGTCAACATTATTCGCCTTCACAAAAAGCAATGAGTCATCTGCAAAGCATTGTATAACCAGTTGCTCCCCACCCCTCAATTCTAACCCAATTATCCCCCCCTTGTTACATGCATCTTCCAAAGCCACAATCATAGGATGGGAAGCGATAGCAAATAATAGAGGAGATAGGGGGCATCTGTGCCTCACAAATCTTCTAATTTCAAAACCCCCGACTAATCTTCCATTTAACAGCAGTCTAGATTGTATAGTTGGTGGCGGGCATTTGCTTTCCCTCTTTTGTACACCTCCTTGCATGCGACCTCCTATTATTGAGGATCTTAATAATGTCAATGATTGAATTCTCTTGACGTAGCCATAAGATAAGAGATTAGTAAATTAAGCATTGATAAATGCATGCTATATGTCACGAGCAAATCAGCAGGGCCAATGTCTACTGAATCTGTTAATTTTGTCGGCAACAATGGAAGGCTGAACCCATGGTTGTAACCTGATTATATTCCTTGAAAGTAGAAAAAGGAGAAAGTGGCTCCTCATGTAATGTGGAAGCAACAAGGGTTGTATCAGCCAAATGAGATGCATGTCCAAAGGCATCCCATGTCCAACTGTTGTCAGCGTGGGACTCTCTATGAGTTATGAATGGTTGCATCCTCTTCAATTACTACATCACCCATGGCATTAGAGAAATATGGGAAAGTTGGGCTGCTATGGACTGATTGCTAGCAACAGAGCAAAAGGCTGATTCAGAGCTAAAGTGGGCTCAGTTGAGTCGGCAATAAGTAGAATATGTAAGCACTATGGACAACAACAATGCAAAAACTGTCAAGGTCTATTGAATGCCAATACATCATCAAAGGAACCTTAATTAATGGTCAAGTCGATAAGGTGGAATCAACAATGGGTTGATATAACTATGTATCAAGTTGGGGCAGTAAGGAATACATCCAGCCACATTATGACAGTATTAGGCAACCTCTTAGCATGGCAAAATAAAAGAGATGTGTAATCCCACACAGATTGATTTAAAGGAACCCTGAACTATGCATAGCGATAAGGCAACCAAGCTGAAGACAATGTAACAATCTGACTCCATTAGCATCCATGCAAATAAACTGTAAAGGGGAGGCAACTCGGACAAGGAGATGGGAAACATCTCAGCAACAAGTAAACATCACTACATATACAGGTATGTCTCTAAGACAACACAATTAAATGCATAAGTGACCATATATATCACCATCATCAATACACAAGATGTGTCCCCCCCTCATATATATCACCATCATCAATACACAAGATGTGTCCCCCCCTCAAATGCAACTGCCATAGAGATAACTCAGTTGACAATTGCTATAAAGCATAGTCATCTAATTCTGGATCATCACCAGGATCAATGTCTGCTGGCATAGTAGCATCATGTAATGAAAATGAAGTGACTAAGGTATTAACATCATGAGCCAATTTAGCCTCTTCTTTTGCATAAGGTGAACCAACACCAACTGACAATCTTGCATGTGACAAGTATTCCCCCTCTCGATCGGTCCGCAATGTCAGTAGCTTATGGGTTAGCAATAATTTTTAGCTAGAGGGACAAACTGACAGAAAGCAAAAAATGCATCTGACTTGGCTTTCAAACCATACACCTAACATAAACGAGTGTAATCATCAATGAAAGTCATGAAGTACAGATTTCTAGAAAAAGATGGTGCCCTCATAGGGCCACAAAGATCACTATGTATGAGAGGTGCAATGGCCGAGTAGCTCGCATAGTGCCATCCTTTGGAAAGGACCGACGTTGCATCTTTCCCAGTGTACATCCTTGCATACATGCTTGTGTGGGAGTTGCATAGGTGGCAACTCGTCAACCATAAACTGATGCATAACCATATAAGAGAAGTGAAGTTAAGGTGACCAAAACGAGTGTGCCATAGCTCAGTATCATGCATAGCCTGTGATGTGGGAGCAATCATTGCATCATCATGAGAATCACTACTCTTATCATATATGTGAAGCCTATAAAGGCCCTTATGCAATGTACTAGAAAGTAGAAGTGCATTTGAATCAGTTCTATTGTAAATGGAGCAGCAATGATCAAAAAATTGGATTTTGAAGCGAGTTTTTGCAACAGCTAAGATAGAAATTAGATTCTTACGGATTCTAGGTACACATAAAGTGTTAGCAAGAGTACATGTGTCCCCACGACATGATGGTAGTTCCACATTGCCAATGCCTTAATGGTATAGGATGCATTATTAGCATTAGCACACAAAATTGTACCAACTGACATAGCATCTCTCAAGGTGGCAAACAGTTGTTTGCACAAAGTGATGTGCTTTGTAGCACCCGAATCAAATAACCAATCAATATCCGTCAATGACAAACAAGAAGTAGATAAATCACTGCATCTGACTGTTAAGGTATCAGTGATGTTTTTGGACATTTTATATAGCAAAGAAATGTGCAAATTAAAGATATTTGACACAAGCAGTAGCTTCAAGTGGCTCAAAGTACCTCAAATGTCTACTCAATGAATATGCAAACTTACCAATTCAGTAATTTGCCGGTTGGAAGCTGCAGGTGGACTTGACGGACGTGGTACGAAATCGATAGGTGTAGAATCTACTAGCATGGAATCAGCAGGTCAGAAGCTGACATGGCTTCAACAAGTCAGAAGGTTGAAAGCTTACCTGGAATCAACTGGTCAAAAGCTAAAGACAGTCATCAGGTCAGAATCAGCTGATGAACGGACGTGGAACCACTAACGAACAAAATTTGAATCGGTTGACAAGGACGGACGCTGAATCAAATGACTGAATCAACTAACGGATGCTGAAAGCCAAATGTCGAATATGCAAAAGATGGAAGTCTGAAATCCGAATGCCAAATGTAGAGTGCCAAAGCAGGAAGTCATCTACTGAATGGGCAAACCCAGCTAAGAAAGTAAAGCCGGCCAAGGAAGTAAAGCCTTCCAATTGCCAAATGTAGAGTGCCAAAGCGGGAAGTCATCTACTGAATGGGCAAACCCAGCTAAGAAAGTAAAGCCGACCAAGGAAGTAAAGCCTTCCAATTGCTGAATACGGATAGTAAAACGTTGAAAGCAAAAAGCTAAGCGTTGAATGTTGAAAGCCAGAAGCTGAATAGCTGAATGTAGAAACCTAAAGCTAATGGACAAGGAAGTTTGATGCCAAAAGCTGAAAGCCGAAGGTTGAATTGTTGACCATGCAAAACCGATGAATGCAGCTGAATGGCTGAATGAGCACAACTGAAGCTGAATGATGCTCACAAACTGAATGCTAAATGTGCAAATGCTAAAGCTGAATGTTCACTGAGGAAAGCCAAATGCTGAACTGTGACCAGGCAAAATTGACGGAACTGAATGGCTGACTAAGTAATATCGACAATGTAGAGGTCAAATGTTGAAAGGAATGCTAAATGGATGATTGAGCAATATCGATGAACGAAGAGGTCTAATGCCAAAATTACTTAGGCAATAGGCGCAACAATAGTAGAAACAACAAAAATCGACGGATACTGAAATCCAATGCCGAAAGCTTTTGAAGGCTTGACCTGAGTGTAGTGCTAGTGTGCGAGGTTGCCCAAAATGTACGGCACAATAAGGACAACTGACCAATGTACATAAGGTACAAAAAACGTAGATCTATGAGAATTGTGAAGTGTGAGAACTTATTCATACACCACTCTGACATGAGGTGACGCTAATGCAAAGGGCGTCAAGGCCAACAGTAGAAACCAACACCAACAAAGGAAAGGTGTCAAGGCTAATAGCAGGTTGTCAAGGCGAGAGAGCTGATGTGAACACTAATGGTAGGTGTTGACAACCGAATGCAAACGCAAGATCTAGAACTAAGAATTCGAAATAAGGCTCTGATACCAATGTTGGATGAGGGAGTAGATGCTCTGCACACTCACACACACACACAAACACACACACACACACACACACACACACACACACAAGCTCAGAGAGCAAGAGAGAAGAAGATGCGATAGTTGGAAGTACTCAATCATAATAATCTTGTGAATGTGTGGAGTACAAAACACTAGAAGCCCTAGCCCTAGGGCTGATGTGGCTAACACACAAGAGTGTGTTCACACGGGGAAAAAACCCTGCCAGCATAGGGTAAAAAGTGTCCGTGTGTAGGGGTGTTCACAATAGAGCTTCCAAGGCTAACACAATCCCCATTTCAATGGCGTATGATTAGATAAAGCTAAGAAAGAATCAATTTCAACATTTAGAGTGTGGAGAATCCAAGTAGTGTGTTGACTAAAGAAGATCCTATCAATTCTTTAGGAGGACCCAAAATAGTGTAGACTAAAGTAGGTGTGACCAGGTTCAAAGCCCTAGGTCCTCAACTTCCATCCATTAGCCAATCCCAACTTTCCTCTAAGATTTTCCCATTTTCTTTTCTCTTGCCCCATCAAAATAGTGTTCCCCCATATCTATCCACATATCTCTCAACCATATTGAAATATCCCAAAAGGATGCAGGGACATTGAATATCAAATTTGGAAATCCACTCCCACATCTCTCATCTAACCTTATAATTATGGGCCCAATATATATTAACCACCCACAACCTCTTCTCTTTTATTCAAATCTCAACTACCAGTATCCTACCATTCAGGTGATTAGCTATTATGCTTGGATTTAAAAAAATTAATAACAGTCAACTCCCCACTATAACCTGAATTCACCCCTCCATACAAAACTACCCACTCCCAAAATTTGTCCTTCCTATAGCAACTCTGGCCAAAAATATTATGTTCTTGAATAGCCATGATTGATATCCCCCATTCCTTGACTAGACTCCAAATCGTTGCATTTTTCCTCTTATCCCTAAGCCCCTTCACATTTCAAGTGCAACCTTTCATATCACTTTTCCTATTCATCCTAAGGCAATCTCAGGGACCATATCCACCTCCTCCACTTCAACCTCTAGAGCCCCATGTTGAATATCCCTCCACGCAATATCCACATGCCAATTAAGTTTCCCCATAAAGGAAGTTTCACTGTTGTCCCCTCCTAATGAACTGACAAGGTTCGAGTACAACAGTGGGCTCGAATACCTTAGGGTTTTTATACCCCCAACTACTTTATGCAAAGGTTTGTTTTTCATCCTTTTGGCTTCCTCCTTAATTTGCCTAAGGCTAGCTCTCCCCTTGGCCCTATCAATAACTTTGGTCCAACCCCCTTCCTCTGGCCCCCCTCCCTAAGATTCTAGAATCTCCTTCCCTTTCTCCTCTTTTCTCTTGTTCCTACCATTCTTCTCCCTATCCCCATATTTACTTCCCACGTTGGATTCATCTTCCTTCTTCGCCTCACTACCCGATTCCGCATGCTTCACTACTCCACAATTTCTAGCAATATGACCGAAGCCACCACACCTAAAACAGGCCACGAGAAAGACACTAAACTTGAGTTTTAGTGCCATCTTCCTTAGCTCACCCAACTCCACTTCCAAGGTTTTAGGAGTCTCTTCCAAGGTTTTAGGAGTCTCTACCAAAGTATTCCATGTAATACAAACACTGTTAATTAAGGTATAATCTCTTGGTTGCTCACTTCTCATCAAGTTCTTCTAATGTATGCAAAAGCCCCATCAAGAAGTGCTCCTACAAGCTCAATTGAAAGCTCCAAGCTCACAAGCTTTCTAATCATAGTTTTTGGACACTAATCCTATCACATTAACAAAAAATTAATATTAATTGGGGATAATTAAAGGTAAAATTAAAAATTGGAATGAAGTCTTACATCAAGAAATGGTCACTTGCATTCAAATCTCTTTTGTATTAAGATTAAACACTGACCTTGAGTAGTACTCAAGTGTTAAGACCTTCTCAAACCCAAAATGACTACTTCATTTGTGCTTGAAAAATTTAAAGGAGAGTCCTTCCACACATGGCAAGTTAAAATCAAATTCATGTTAATGAAGGATGGGCTATAGGGCATTGTAAATGGAAGGGAAAAATGTCCAGAGGATGAAGGGGATGAAAAGAACAAATGGTTAAGCTGGAATGAAAAGGGACTAGCTATCATTGCATTAGGATTGGGAGATGGATAATCACATTATATCACAAGATACATCTAAGGATGCTTGGGATGAGCTAAAGACATTGTTTGGGGAAAAGCAAAAGAATTCAAAAATAAGCTTGAAAATACAATTCTTTGGCCTGGACACTAAGGATAGTGAGTCACTTTCAGCACACTTTAACAAAATGAAGAGTTTAACTCAACAATTGGTTGGCATTAGGGCACTAGTAGAAGAAGAGGATGCCATAGCCATATTGTTAGCATGACACTTGAGGAGTATGGGCCCTTGGTGGCTACCTTGAAGAACCTCCCAAATCCAACCAATGCAAGAGTGGAAGCAAAAATCATAGAAGAAGAGGAGCGGATTCGAGGAAAGATAGTTCGAGCTACATCGAGTGAGGAGAAAGCACTCTCGCAAGAGGACTAGGACCGAGGACCAGACAAGGAACAAAGACAAAGATAACCTGTCATCATTATGGTAAGATTTGTCACATAACAAAGGATTGCTGACACAAAAAGAGAGCCGAAGAAGCCAATGTAATGTCAAAGAAGGAAGACATGATGGAGGCAACACAAATCCTCACTTCTAGATGATATGAGGAGCCATGATGGAGGCAACACAGATCCTCACTTCTAGATGATATGAGGAGCATGGATCCTCACTTCTAGATGATATGAGGAGCATGGCTCCTAACCTCTGGTTGTGACCCCACTCTTCCGGTGTGTAAAGTGTCGAGACAAAGCCAACATTGTAGCTCATAGAGCAACCTAGACAGATTGCTCCAACCATATGAGTATGGAGTGTAGATCATGTCAATACATGTTAGGTGTTAGACCCTCATCACATTGAGGGGAGGCATTGAGAAAAGCAATGTGTGAGGGTGCAACATGAATAGAGCAAGGGCAGGAGAATGCACATTAGAAAGAGGAATAGACTAAGGGTATAGTGGCAAAGGTTGATTTGTTTGGTCATTTGTAAAAGGTGAAGTCAAAGGTCAAAAAGGTAGCACACGGAAAGTGCAAGGCAGCACATGTAGTGTGAGCATTTATGGACACATGTTTGGCACTAGGGTGCACACAAAGCATGGATTGAGAGCTCCATGAGAGCTATAAAATGATGTACTTGGATCAACTCTAATGCAATGAGATTATGTGGGTTTATAATTAATCACTTGTTGTTGTCAGTATCTTGCTATTAGCTTAATGACATTTTGTATCATCTTAATCAATATGCTTAATCATGTTTCTCATACGCTTTGATCCACCTTGAGCTTAGTCAATCTTGATTTCTCAACAATCCCAAGCACTCGCCATCTTTAAGGCGTCACCACCCCGCCCACTTGCATATGCGAGTGATATGGCACCCACCCACCAATGCATGGACATATGCGCTCCCACGTATTGAATTTACTATTAGGTACCACATCTAGTTAAGAAATTTATTTATTTTAACAAAGTTCAATATTTATAATGAAGATTACATATTGAAGGACCTTATAGTTCACTACTATAACGTAGTTGTACTTTAATTTTCTATATTAATCATTGTTTTTCGTTTAATATTATGCAAAGTTACTATCTACAATTTCTTAACTAGGTTTTATATATATATATATATATATATATATATATATATATATATATATATATATATATTGAAATTAAATCTTGGAATCCTTATTTTGAGATTGGGATTCTTTTGGAATCACTTCATCTCTTGAACACCAAAATTAGTCTTTGCGTTTCTTTTGGAATATGACAACCATTGAACTTTGAAGCCCTCACATTTCAGGCCTTCCCAAATTGATGTTTCGGCAACAAATAGGAGCTAGATTCTCCACATGGTAGATACTAGTAACTAGATATGTGGACACTTGGACACTGGTCACTGGTGATTGGGTCACACATCACTCACCTAATTATTCCCACTTGCCATCCACAGTATCCATGTTGCTTGAGGCTTCTAGCTCCTCTCAGTCCTCATCAGTAAACTTGAATGCCCACGTAATGTACAGTCGAGTTTCGACCCAATAATGCAAGTTACATGAAATCAAAGTCAAAGATTATAACCTTCCACATCTTTGATAGTCCTTGGAAGCTACGGCATTGTGGCATTGGACCCCAGACTCCAAAGTCCACACCAGTGCTGCTCACATAACTCGGTTTTTGTAGTGTAATTTTCCCGACTAAAGTTTAGAAATCCCGGTTGGAATTTGATGTTGCCTTTAATTTAAGGGTTGAAATTTGTACATTTTAGTTATAAATCGCAGCATTTGTACGATTTCTAGTGTTTGTCAAGTTTAGAGCCTAAGCATTGCCTTTAATTTTAAGGGTTGAAAAAAACTTTTTTTTTTAGCACTGGTCCACACGCCACCTTTTGTTGATGAAAAACAGAAATTACTAGAGATATAAAGGTGGGGGGGAACTCACAGCCCTACCTTTTGAAGTTTGGCATGGCAACTGCCTTTTAATAAAGGTAAATTGTAACCGAGGGCGGTTGAGCTAAAATTTGAAGCAAGGCATCAAAGACCTTCAAACCTTTTACACAAGGCCATGTTATTGAAAATTTCCCTATTGCCATTGTAGCCACTTGGCCCGTCACCGATCGGGTAGGAGCTGGACACACGGTTCATCATTCTCTCTCTCTCTCTCTCTCTCTCTCTTTGTGTGTCTGTGCACTATATTCCTCCCTCCTCTCTCTTTCTCACTCCGTTTCAACATTGTCACATTCTCTCTCGGAGCTCCACTACAAGACAATGCTGCCATACACGCGTTTCATACACGCGATAAATTACGAAAGCGTGTATGGTCGCACTTGTATTTGAATAGAATCGGGCGCGTGTATTTTAGCATTTAAGCTCGCGTGTATATTTGCATTTATCAACGCGTGTATAAACGCGTTTATATACACGCAGTAATACACGCATAAATACACGATAATATTCACGGGGTAATACTCGCTATTATACACGGATAAATACACGCTACTATACACGGATTAATACACGCATGGCAGAGAAAAACTGAAAAAAAACTGAATTCCTTTACAAAATTAAAAACTATTTTCCTTAAACCATCTCATAGTACATTACAGTATACATCATTACACAATCCCACTACATGCATTTACAACAATGAAATATATTCAAAAATAAATCATGCATATGAGATGATAGAAATGTCATCAATTTAGAACATACAGTGACGGATTGGTTAGGGTTCGATCTCATCTTCAATAAGATCCATCCTTGCCAAACGATCAACATCAATATCCATTTGATCAATTGGTAAGGCTACAATTAAATTTATTCCACTATCGATATTCTGTACTCCATTGATAATGGTATCGATGTCCTGATCATCCTCATCAACATCACCATCATCCTCAATGGTAGGGTCATTCTCATGATCATGAGAAATGGCATGCTCATCCTCATTATCATGATCATCTCTTATTTCTTGATCATCGATCACAACATCTTCAATGGCATGTTCGACGTCATCTTCATTGCGGCTTGTTACATCCTCCATATGCTCCATATCAGTGAATGTATTATACATCACTTTCGAACGTGGTGCAATAGGGATGACGTACCACCATTTGATGTCATGCACCATTGGTAGATAGATAACCTACTCAAATACACACAGTACAGTAATTAATTAGCATATCAAAAGTCAAGGGGTACGCGAGCTTAGATATATATGTACATGAAACACATTAGTAAAAAAATGCATACTTGCTCACATTGTTGTGGCAATACGAGCCTATCTTTCTTTGTTTGCCAGAACTTTGTAGAGTCAATAGTTACATATCCACTTGCATGGCGTTTTATCGTTGCATCAGGCCCTTTTTCCACCACGTTCATTTGCCATTTGACATCCAAAACATACACAAAGAAGCGACGAAAGTCAAGCCTAAATATGTCTTGGATTATGCCACAATAATCATCCATTTTTCCATTAGCTCCCTCAAAGCTACTAATGACACCGCAATCTTGTGTGTTTCTCTTTTCATCAATTCTTTGTGTTCGAAAATGCTTGCCTTCACACCATATAGCATTGAACATAGTGCACTGGACCAAAATAGAAGCAATATTTGTGTAAGCAATGTGAATAAATATTAAAAGCAAATCACTTACAACTAATGCAAAACATTAGTTCTATGTACCTTTGACATGCATCCTCGTGCATACTCCCATTCTTCCGCCGTGATATGCAGCCCCTCGTCGCTCTCTGCTCTCTCCATTTCCTCATGCAACCAATCAACATGGATATCATTCGGAAGTGTTGCTAGATGCTTAGGGTACGCCTTCCGAGAGCCATGTTGCCTCCGAAAGAGAGCTCTTTCTGCTTGCCTTTTCGTCTTTGCATCCTCATATCTTGTAACCCATCTGCTCATCACATCACTATTAAGGATACAAGTGAAATTGAGATCATCAATCAATGTTCTGTCAATTACTTTACTCTGTCCTTTTCCTTGAGGCACAATAGAGGTCATCCTCAAGTCCTCTTCATTGCTCCATAGTCGTGGCAAAGAGCTGTCCACCTGACCAAGAAATTCTGAAATATATACAAGAGACTCTTGTATCAACCAACCCTCGGCCATGCTTCCTTCAGGCCTTGCACTTTGCCTCACAAAGTCTTTTAAGGTCTTCATGAAGCGCTCTAGGAAGAACATCCAACGTGCATGCACAGTACCACATAAAGCAATTTCGTCCACTAAATGCACAATGAGATGTAGTTGACTTGTGAGAATGGTTCGCGGAAAAGTCTCCTCTACCAAACAAACCACCTCCACTGCCATAACACGCGCATCATCCAACGTGGCTGGATCAATTGCTTTGGAACTAACATATCTGAAAAATAAATAAATAGTACGTTATACCTCATGCACGTTCATTTTGCAAGGTATAATGAAGGGTGATCTGAGCATGGGTTTTACATACCTCACAAGCTCGCCCATCTTATAAATACATTTTTTCAAACTCTTATTCGCACAATGGTCGATGCTAGTAGGTAGTATGAACTGCGCACATAAGAGCACATAAGAGCACATTTATGGTTTATGGCATTACAAAATTTAATTTCAACGTACGTACAAGACTTGGAAAACACTTACTTGAAGCATCTTGTGCCAATCGTGGGACTTCAACCCATATAGTTGCTCAACGCCTCTTTTCTTAGTGGTTGTAAAGGCTCCCTTCAATGATCTCATGCATCCAGTGGGAGTATGCAAAGTGGTGATGGCCTGCTTTACCTGCTTCTCCTCTTTCTTTGATATAATCCATGGTGCAGGCGGAAGACGAACGTGCCCACCCACCTCTCGTGGCCAAGCTTGACGCATACGTCCTGCGACTCGCAAGTCCTCACGTATGCTAACATTGTCTCGTTTACCAGTAATATGTTCCCAAATACCAGATCCCACATTCTTGAAGATGTGCATGGGATCAAGAAGATGGTTGATCTTAAGATAGGTCCAATATGGCAGCCGGAAAAAAATGGAGTACCTGCACAAGGGATTGCTCTATGTGACCTTTTAATCCAATTAGAGACTACACAAAACAAGATTGAAAAAACATCACTATACCTGTTCATGCCATCTGGAGGAAGAATAGTTGTAGACTCCCAAATACGCTTCCAATCTTTTGCACGAAGTGTTTGTGGAGGAATGTTACTCTTACTAGCAACATATTTAGGATGATCTGAGGGGAGAAATCGATGATGATTATCGAATATAGTCTTACACAAACCATCAGCATACTCATGTACTAACGAAGGGCCACAAACAGGACATGGTTTATGGCATTACAAAATTTAATTTCAACGTACGTACAAGACTTGGAAAACACTTACTTGAAGCATCTTGTGCCAATCGTGGGACTTCAACCCATATAGTTGCTCAACGCCTCTTTTCTTAGTGGTTGTAAAGGCTCCCTTCAATGATCTCATGCATCCAGTGGGAGTACGCAAAGTGGTGATGGCCTGCTTTACCTGCTTCTCCTCTTTCTTTGATATAATCCATGGTGCAGGCGGAAGACGAACGTGCCCACCCACCTCTCGTGGCCAAGCTTGACGCATACGTCCTGCGACTCGCAAGTCCTCACGTATGCTAACATTGTCTCGTTTACCAGTAATATGTTCCCAAATACCAGATCCCACATTCTTGAAGATGTGCATGGGATCAAGAAGATGGTTGATCTTAAGATGGGTCCAATATGGCAGCCGGAAAAAAATGGAGTACCTGCACAAGGGATTGCTCTATGTGACCTTTTAATCCAATTAGAGACTACACAAAACAAGATTGAAAAAACATCACTATACCTGTTCATGCCATCTGGAGGAAGAATAGTTGTAGACTCCCAAATACGCTTCCAATCTTTTGCACGAAGTGTTTGTGGAGGAATGTTACTCTTACTAGCAACATATTTAGGATGATCTGAGGGGAGAAATCGATGATGATTATCGAATATAGTCTTACACAAACCATCAGCATACTCATGTACTAACGAAGGGCCACAAACAGGACATGCATGTTTACCCGATGTTTTCAAACCTGTTAAAATATAAATAAAAGTTAGAATAATAAAGTCAAACCGTCTAATTAATATATATAGCCAATAGTAATAGAGTAGGGAGGTAATTAGAATTCTTACCAGAACAATCGCTGTATCCTGGAAAGTCATGCATTGTCCACATCAACACTGCTTTTAAGTCGAAGTGTCGAGAGGAGGGAGGCCTACTAATGTCCACCACCGCAACACCTCTCCATAGTTCCTCCAACTCATCAATCAGTGGTTCAAGATAAACATCCATATGCTTGACCTTATGTTTCCCTGGAATTAGAAGGGATAACATAAGATGTCCCTTCTTGATCGCCATTGATGGTGGAAGGTTGTAATTCACCAACACAACTGGCCACACGCTGTATGCGGTGCTTTTGAAACCAAATGGATTCACTCCATCCATACCCAGGCCAAGTCTCAAGTTTCTGGGCTCTGTTTTAAAGCTGGGCCACTCATCTTCAATATGCTTCCAAGCAGGAGTGTCTGCGGGAATTCTCCACATGCCATCATCCGATCGATGTGAGGAATGCCATGACATGAGCTCTGCTATGGATTTGCACTTGAACATGTGTTTGATGCGAGGAATTATAGGAAAGTGTCGCAAGACTTTACGAGGTACATCAAAACTCTTCATATCTGTTCTGTACCTTGCTTCACCACAAGTGGGACAATGTAGAGCCTCCTTATGCATCCCACGAAAGAGAATGCAATCATTGACGCATGCATGTATTTTATCATAATCCAGTCCTCCAAGAGATGTCACATAGCGCCTCGCTATGTCTCTTGAGGTGGGTAGTCTATTTTCCTTTGGAAGCATGTTTGATAATAGCCTGCATCCAATATCATCAATTATAATTAGTCTTAAATCCTAAACCTTAAACCACTAATTCAAATTTGTAAGTTAGAATGCTTACTTCAACAATGCGTCAAGACTTGCATTGCTCCATCCATAAACTGTTTGTATATTAAGTAGTTCAAGTGAAGCACGTAAAACTGAGAATGTGCACCCTTCAAACACCGGTGTCGATGAAGCCTTATAAAGATGCTCTTGTTCCATATCATCGTCGTCCATACCTTTGGGATCATCCTTAAAAAGATTCCGCACCATATCATCAAGCACCTCCTCTTCCACAACTTCGTGGGGTGCATGGCTATTGTCGTCCCTTTCCCACTCATCTCTGACAATAGATCCCGAAGCTCCAGCATCATCTCGTCGACGCTTTACGTGCTCTCGTCGCGCGTAGGGTACCATGTTAGGGTGTGGTACTGCATCCTGCTTCAATTTATCAAATTATATGTTACAACTCTATTAATTTAATTTGGATACCATGAGTCATTTGAATACCATCAATTTACATCTACTCACCTCTAAACCTGTTTGATTCCATTCTCCATACATGGAGATGTGACTCAAGGTAATTCGACGTGCTCGTACAATGCATCCTTGACATCGATTACACATACATTTGATCCGTTGTCCCAACCACACATCGCGATTACGATGACGCATTGTCTCATCTTCCCCAGAACTACTTGAAGAGGTTGATGACATCCTGTGTACAAATCAGAAAACACAAAATCATTATATGTTTTTAATGAAAGCACAAAATCGCGTGTATTGACGCGGCTATCTCCTAAAAATCGCGTGTACTGACGCGGCTACTTCCTAAAAAGCGCGTGTATTCACGCGGCTAATTACTGCAAAACGCGTGTATAAACGCAGCTAAAATCACATACACGCGAATATACCCGCGTTTATAAACGCGAATATAAACGCGGCGGTATGTTTAAACTAAAAATAGCCCGCCTTCCCCAAATATAGATTTTGAACTAAGAAATCAACAGTGCATGCGTTTTCGCCTGTTTTCGCCTCTTCCAACAGCAAGGAGGGAGCAGAGAAAGGAGCACACACACGGGAGAAGGAGGGAGCAGAGAAGGAGCAGAGAAGACTCACTTTTTCAGAGGTGAGTCACTTTGTCCTGTGCCTTGTCTCTTTTGTCAGATTTGTTTACTTTGCTCTTTGCTCTTTGGGTTTGTCTTTTTGCACACGATTGGGTTACTGCATCCTGACAGGGGCGACAATGGCTGGTCCTTTTATAAGGACATTCTGTCTTTGTCGGGGGGTCGGTCTTTTCGAGAAAATTTTTTCGCAGGTCGCGTGTACGAACGCGTGTAAAAACGCGTGTAAACTGTCTGCAGAGTATGTTCACGCGCATATACACGCGTTTCTGGATGGGTGTATACACGCATTTTTTGACGGGTGTATACACGCGTTTCTGCAGACAGAAAACTGCGGCGTTTCAGATTTCATGATTTGCAGGCAACTGACTTGAATGATGATGTTTGTGTGAGTCAAGAGACAGCCCATGATGTACATGAAGATGTTTGTTGCAGGTTCTTTATGGATATTCCAGGTTCTTCATCCGATCCATTTGCGTACAGCAATTGGTTGATGGAGATGATGAATCACTTTGGGCGCCAACCTGGTCCGGTGGAGCTTACAGAGTATATGTATGCCCATCCCCCTCCTTCCCTGCCTGGTGTCTATACCCCTACCGCGAGTATTTAGGGCACTCCAGTGCCATCTATTCCTCCGAGTCCGACGAGACGGCATGCAGCTTCTCCTCTTCCACGTCCACCGAGGAGACATACCTCGTCCCAGACACACTCACGTACACCCTCACAGCCACCATCACGTGCTCCCTCAGAGCCACCGTCACGTCAGGGCTCACAGCCACCGTCACGTAGACAATCCCCCAGTCGTGACTCCACCCGCAGCAGTAGGAAGAGTGGGAGTGGAGGATGCGGGCGGGTGCTTTGGGGGTGGGGGAGGTGGGGGAAGTGGGGGAGGTAGTAGGGCATGCGGTGAGAGAGGAGATAGAGAGAGAAGAGTTAGAGGAGACAGTTCGGAAGAGGAGGAGATGAGAGAGATAGAGAGAGTAGTCTGCTATGATGTGACGGATAGGGGCGGGATAGTGATGGATGCGAGGGGGAGGGAGGTAATGGAGTACATGCGTGGGGTAGTATCAAACTCATATAGAAATTGTTTTATTAAATTTAAAGATCAAAATAGCCGATTAGTTGGGGAGGTGATAGAGGCTGTACATAGTCGGTACCCCAATCCCCCACATGCTACATTCTCGGATGTATGGGGAAGGACGCGAATAAGGGAGATCTTAAGTAATAAAAGATCTCACCTTAAAAAACTCGCGTACGATGACCGGCTAAATGTAGCTGCGGGTGGCTATCCTGCCGAGAAACCTGCCCCACTGTGCACAAACGCGAGTGGAAGGAGGCAAAGAAACGAGCAGAGGGTGGCGTGAAGAGCAGGCAGCATGTGGAGGCACGACGGATCCAGATGGAGACCATTGGATCTTCGCATTTCGGATCTGGCGGCGTCGAGTCATGGGAGGCAGAGTTCGTAAGTATCCTGCCACTTTATTTGATTGTTTACTTAATTCATTGATTCTATGATTGTTTTAATCTTACAAATTCTGTTGATTATGATACAGCGACGGGTTACGGGGAGGAAGCCCACAACCCACGATACTGCGTATGCTCGCCGGCATAGCAGACGTGACACGTGGGCCATCTTCAGAGCCGAGGGACGTATTACGGACGCGCAGTTTGAGATGGCCATGAGACCATACGGTCGACAGGTACTTGAAAATTCGTAACGAATGGTTTTGGTTTATTGAATTGCATATATATATACTTATATACTATATATTACTTAAACAGGCACAAGCTGCTGATGATCCACCGGCCGCCGCTGCAGAGGGTGGACGTGAGCACTACTCCTCGGACATTCCGACCGATGTGAGCTCATCTGAGCATGGGGGGAGCACCGAGTCATCATCTGGATCTGAGTAGTACTCAGACTTGTAGTATCACATTCCATATTGAGGATGTGATTGTATATATTTTTTTGTAAACTCAAGCCATGGGCTACTTCGAGATATGGACTCCCTTGTATACATGTATGAAATTTTGATAGTAATATTGAATTGATTGATCGATAGTATTACATTCATGTCTGTCTTGAATCGTGTAATGACAATGTATGCATTCATGTCGTTCTTGTCTTAATCTCCCTCATGCATATGTTCTTCGTGGATGGTCTAATGGGATGGTCTAATGCACCAAAAACCCTAAACCAGAGAGTGCTATTGGGTGCTGGAATGCTGGAACAGTATTCAGGCACCAAATAGCACTCTCTGGATTTTTTTTTTGCTCTCTGTTCGCGTGTATAAACGCGTCAGAATTGCTAAAACATGCGTGTATCTGCGCGGATACCCTGGAAATTACGCGTGTATTAATGCGTATAAACTGGCAATCACGCGTGTATAAGCGCATCTAAATTAAAGAAACGCGTGTATAGACGCAGGTATAAACGCGTCTGGGACATTGAACTGAACAGGATGCGGTTATACACCCGTGTATAAGTGCGTCTAATATAAGAAAAAGCGTGTATAGCCACGTGTATCAACGCGTCTGTGTAAAAAACGCGGCTACACACCCGTGTATACGCGCGTCTGAGTGGTACTATACACGCAGTTTTACACGCATGTCTCTGGCCGCGATGATACACGCGCTGATACACGGGCCCGCTACTTTTTTTCACAAGTCATTTTTAGCGGCTAAGAGCGCGGGTATGAGCCCAATCCCTTGTAGTGCTCTCTCTCTCTCTCCCCCCACAAACACAAACATATAGCCATGTGGCAATAAGAAAATTCAACTTTACTTCTCCTTTTATATATAGTAAGATAAGATAAGAAGATCCATTTTCAACGTATAGAAAACTCCATGCATTGTTTGATTTTCTCTCTTGCAGTTTCTTCTTTCTATGTTTCAGCACCATTTTTTTTCTCGCTTTATAATAGAACTCTCTCTCTCTCTCTCTCTCTCTCTCTCTCTCTCTCTATCACACACACACACACACACACACATCATGTGTAATCAATTGTCCTATGCACTAATCACCCATTAATCAAGTTGTCTACCAATTAAGCGCTCTCTTCTCAATTCATAAACTTACCTGACATTTTATCATGTAGACAATTAACCCCTAGATCTTGAAAAGATGCAGGGGGGAAGAGAGCTTGAGCTCTTGCAAGCACACACACACACTCACAAAACCCTAATAGAGAACACACAAGGTGAGAGGCTGAAAATCTTCTTCTTCTCTACTCAACACTCAACACACCATATATAAGAATAAGAGTACACACAATATGAAAGGTACTCAACCAAATACATACACGGGTTCTCTATAGTGTGAACCCGACTAAATGAGCTGGCGCTATAACTATGCCAGTCTCTAGAGTGGCTGTCACACAGCCTGTCATCCCACTGGCCGCATATCACCCAAGATCTCACCAACCATGCCAGTGGTGTAAGTGCGGGGCCTATCCCCCAGGCGGGTCATCAGTGTCCACCGCCTCACTAGAGCTCGATATCTCAACACTCCCCCTCGAGCTCAACTCCATCTCATGTACACCAAGCGAAGCCCTGAATCTGCGGAGCTTCTCTGTACCCAATGCTTTGGTGAAGATGTCAGCTACCTGATCCTCTGTGCTGACATAAACAAGGTCAAGGTCTCCTGCCAAGACCTTCTCTCTGACGAAGTGGTAGTGGACCTCTATGTGCTTCGTACGAGCATGAAAGACTGGGTTCCTGGCCAACTGTATACTACTAATGTTGTCACAGAAAATGACAACTTGTCTATCCACTGATAGACCCAAATCTGCAAGTAGCTTTCTCAACCAAGCTACCTCACATGCTGCCATAGCAGCTCCTCTGTACTCGGCCTCCGTACTCGATAGAGCAACCGTAGGCTGCTTCTTGCTGCTCCAAGTCACAGCAGCACTCCCCAAAGAAAACATGAATCCACTGGTAGATCTTCTGTCTGAGATACTACCAGCCCAATCAGCATCTGTGTACCCATGTACACATATCTCTGTCCCAGTCTCATAGAATAGTCCACAATGTAAAGTAGACTTCACATACCTCAGTATGCGTCTCACAGCATCCAAATGCGATTTCCGTGGAACCTGCATAAACTGACTCACCAACCCAACAGCATAGCTCAAATCTGGTCTGGTGATCGTCATGTAGATCAAACTTCCTACTATGCTCCTATACATAGTAGGATCCTCCAAGATCTCTCCTGAATCTGCACTCAACTTGCCATTCTGATCCAATGGCACAGAAATAGGCTTACAGCCTGTCATACCATACTTGGACAACATGTCCAAGCCATATTGTCTCTGCAGTAATCCAATACCATGTGGTGACCTAATCACCTCAATGCCCAAGAAATATCTGAGCTCCCCCAGATCCTTCATCTCAAACTTCTGTCTAAGCAAGATCTTTACATCAAAGATCTTTGCATCATGGTCCCCCGTAATGATCAAGTCATCTACATAGATGACAACAAGCACAACCCCTCTATCACCATGTCTCACATACAATGAGAAATCTGCATTGGCTACATGAAAGCCAATAGTGACAAGATATTCAGAAATCTTGTCAGACCATGCTCTTGGTGCTTGTTTTAAGCCATACAAGGCTTTCTTCAACCTGCAAACATGCTCGGGGTGACCCACATCCTCATAACCAGGTGGCTGCAACATATACACCTCTTCTTGCAAATCCCCATGCAAGAATGCATTCTTTACATCCATCTAATGTAAAGACCATTTCTTTGACGCAGCCACTGCTATCACAACTCTCACCGTTGCCATCTTGGCAACTGGGCTGAAAGTTTCCTCATAATCAATCCCATATGTCTGCGCATATCCTTTGGCTACCAATCTAGCCTTGTACCTGTTTATGCTTCCATCACTGTTATGTTTAACTTTGTACACCCACTTGCATCCAATGGCTTTCTTGCCTTCTGGCAATTGCACTAAATCCCAAGTTTCATTTCCATATAGTGCATCCATCTCCTCATCCATAGCTTTCTCCCAACACACATTTCCAACAGCCTCATCAATGCATGTGGGCTCAACAACCTGCACAACCTTTGCCATATATGCATAGTGATGTGCCACATAACCATCATATGTAAATCTCTGCACAGGGTTCTTCACTCTCCCTGATCTTCGCAGCTTTTCATTCATGGCCTCCATAGCCTTCTTTACACCAGGTGTTCTCATAGCTGGGATCCCAAGCTCCTCATCAAGACTCATATCTGAGCCACTAGACTCTCCATCAACATGAGAATGCCCTGCAGAAATGTCAGGCATACCAAGGGGCTCAACCACTTTCTCTTTTCCTTTACGTGATGTACTAATCACATTTGCAGGGCTGGTATTATGATGCAGCCTGCCACTCCATGGTCTATCAACAGACCCACTAGATGAGGACTCTCCTGGTCCACTCAAAGACTGTGATTGCTGACCTGCATTCTCTGACCTGCATTCTGTGCAACCACACTTCCACTCACATCAGCCCCAGCTTTACCAAGGTGTCCCACGCCTCCTTGGGGGACTTGGCATCCTGAATGTGCCCAATCATGGTGTCCTGTATACTAATGGAAAGCCAATACATAACCTTCCTGGCTCCTTGGTTCCAGTCTTTAAACTCTTTCACATCTGCAGCAGTCGGATTTATATCCGGTATCTCCGGTGCCTCTTCATGCTCACCTTCTATGTAGTCCCAATAGCCTTTTCCCATCAGGAAATTCGTCAACCTGAACCTCCAAGCATGGAAGTTATTCTTGTCCAGCTTCTCAGCCACAATCTGTGTTATGCCATCATTAGACATCTTGCCAAACACACAATTTTACCAGAAACTGCACTCTGGTTTTTCTGCACAAATGCTGTATTTTCTGCACAGTGGTACTCTAGTACTCTCAAATGTCACAACCAGTGACTTCAATGCACATACATACACCCAATGGCAACTGTAGACCTCTTTGCAGCACCCACAGTGTCTGCACAGTCAATCTGTCTTCCTGCAGTTCTTAAAAATAGAGTTCTGCAGTGAATCGATGACTTACCCACAGAGCTCGAAATCGCCTGCTTTCTGAAAAACGGAGGTCCAGACGCGCCCGAAACGCTTTTTCGGCCCGAAAAGCTTAGTCCAAAGGACTGTATAGTTGCCCTATAGCTTTACTCCCGCGAAAAAAGCTCCTCAATCGGAGATCGTTTGCCGGTGCCTCCCGTAGAGCTCCCGACAAGGGTGTAGTCACCAACACAATAGGGAAGAGTAGTTGAAGCTCTTACCCTCGTACCGCTTCTTGTGGTTCTCTTGCTTGCAGCTCAGCCCTTAGCACGAACCAGGCTCTGATACCATGAAAAGATGCAGGGGGGAAGAGAGCTTGAGCTCTTGCAAGCACACACACACACTCACAAAACCCTAATAGAGAACACACAAGGTGAGAGGCTGAAAATCTTCTTCTTCTCTACTCAACACTCAACACACCATATACAAGAATAAGAGTACACACAATATGAAAGGTACTCAACCAAATACATACACGGGTTCTCTATAGTGTGAACCCGACTAAATGAGCTGGCGCTATAACTATGCCAGTCTCTAGAGTGGCTGTCACACAGCCTGTCATCCCACTGGCCGCATATCACCCAAGATCTCACCAACCATGCCAGTGGTGTAAGTGCGGGGCCTATCCCCCAGGCGGGTCATCAGTGTCCACCGCCTCACTAGAGCTCGATATCTCAACAGATCTAACTAATTGCCTAGATTTAAAACCCATGAGTTTCATCATCTTGCTATCATTCATCACTAAGCTCAAAAAATTGACTCAATCATTGCTTCATATATATCCCTGATCTCATCTACCACTCAATTAATCATATTTCACCTTCCAATACTTCATTCCTAACCTCAAACAGTCATAAATCAGCATGTTAACATTCCAAATTAAGGCTTATCCATGAATACATCCACTTTTCACCCTTAGTCTCCTCATCCTTACGCTCAACAATGATATTCAACATGACATACTCCTTCATGAATCATCATGTAATACTTCATAAATCAATGTAAAGGCACATATAAATAGCACACCATATGGATATAAAGTTCATCCCTTATTCTTAAACTCAAACATGAACTTCTTAAGCTATAGAACTGTGAATTATCATGTAAATTTTCTTGATTAAACTAGATCATCTTACTATTGGAGTTAATTTAGGTACCATTGGAGCAAAATTGAGCTCAGTAGAAGTAGATTGGGTTACCCATAACTCACTTTAAGTTTGGACACCAAAAACTACAATATAGTGAAGTAATCAAACATGCTCTTCCTTTTGAACCTCTTCGACTGAATGTGAACTTCTCTCTGGGACAAGCCTTCCTTATTAATATGCTTTTTACCCAAATCAAGATTATCAGCCTTAAGAGCATTATATTATGGGCATCACCTCTTGTACATGGCTAGAGACTGCACTGAGATGGCGGGGCTGATGTTGTGGAAGAGGTCATTGCATGGGTCGCACATGATGTGTGGATAGCCTGCAAATGTTGCCTTTCCCGTGGAACCAGCTCAAAAGCACTGCAAAGCTCCAACTACGGCATAGTCCAGGTGGTGTGGCTATGCATGGTGACACCTTGGCCAAAGTCGGCAGCTAGTGAAGGCAACTGCAATTATCATATTTCTCCATCGTCGTCCGGTAGTTCCCACTATGGTCGAAACACCACCTTAATTACTCTTCACCACCTTCTTCCGGTAGCAAGTCTAACCCTCACATCACTTTTGCACACCTCCTTAGTAGTCCTTTACCATTGTTGAATACCTACTCTATCTAGATGCACAGGCCACTCTAGCCTCAATTAAATAAGAAGTCTAAGTTAGCAACACTTCCTTGATTGGGTTATGCCTCTTGCTAAAACGTGGTAGGTCTACCATCTTTTCCCTTTGCGTTTGAGCCCAAACCTAGCTCACAGCACATTCACCTACTTGGCATGCACCATTTTGCTAGTTTCTTAATGGAGAGCTGAGCTTGTACTATAGTAAGGGATTATTTAAGCGTGTTCTGTATCTTCTTGTTGGGGCAAATGGCGCCTTCCCAGACCTCACATGAGCTGAAAAAGCCCTTGCTTGGCAATCTGGCAGATGAGGTGCCTCCAGATTACTTCAGCAATGCCAACTGGTTCAGCTACATGAGCTTCTCAGCGCGGCTCCCTTTCTGATGCCGCCCTCCGTCGCCTCCTTGCCCTATCTGCCTTCAATGTCTGTGGCAACTCACTCACAAGGGAGCTACTCTCTGCCTTTATGATGGAAATTCCTGGTCTCACGGTGTTGGATGTTAGCCACAACTACTTTGATGGAGGCCTTGCCTTCTCTCGTCTTCTTCTCCGCCTTCAACTCCCTCCATGGTGTCACTACCTGACTGGCACGAGATGAAGTGCACGCTGAACTAGCGAGACCTGGGCTGGCTGGCCATCGATGCTATCATCGACGCCGGCATGTTCGTGCTATCTGGCATGGTAGCGCTAGCGTCGTCATGAGCCTCCGAAGGGCAAGAAGCTTTTTGTATTTAGGTACATGCAAAAGAAATATGTGTAAAATCACCCTTCCTTTCTTTTTAGAAGCTAGGCACATCGAGTTACACACAAACACGCATAAAGATGTACATGTACGTATGAGTACATGTACATGAAATCCATTGAAAACATACATGCCACAACTGGAAGATATGTGTAAGTGTGTGCGCGCCTATGAATGCATGTGTGCATGTCACATACACACATGTAAATATGTGTCTGTGTATGCGCACACACCCATAATATCCATAGATACAGGTCACACTCATACATATATGTATACATCGCCCTCAACTTACCGAACTAATATATAAAAACATCGTGATTGCCATATATATCCATATAGAAGCGTCTAGCATTACAAACCCATAAAATGATGAGTATCTTAACACACCTAAACACAACCTCAAAACAATCTTCGGATAACTGGATTATCTCTCCTTGGTAGCCTATATCCCGCGTCTCCATCTGGCAAAATGAATGCCATAAAAAATATTAGCATTGAAAATATAACTCTCGTAGAAAAAAGTTAGATAAGGATAAAAGCTTACAAAACTCATTTGGTGGATCAATATTTGAGGTGAACGGCATTTGAATAGACTTGTAAACATCAAATTGAAAAATTATGTATTGTCCAGTGCTTATGCACCGAAAATCTAACTTATCAGGCTTTTCATAATCCACAAACATTACACGTACATGAAGCTGATCTGCAACCTTCCACAATCGTAGATTGTAAATTCCTAGGAGCCCCAAGCTCTTATCGTAATTATCTCGACCATATAAACCCAACAATAATCTGGGTTCTAAAAAGTGAAGATATTCCCTGTTGCAAATGAATATTTCAATAAAAATAGAAATTAAATCAAACAAAACACAAAAGCTACATAAAAAGAAAGTTTGTATATATACCGTAAAACTCCAGTGCTCTCTAACAGTTCGATAATTAGAGAAGCTATTGCTTGGCCTTCCCAAAATGGAGGGTCTACAATTCAGCCATGAATATTAAATAAATCTTGAAAAACAATAATACCTAAATTATAGCAAACGTCTAAAACATTTACCTTCAATATCTTGTCCATCACCATAAACGAACGAAAATGATCTCCTTGCCATATCCATCCTAAGATTATCAAATATAACTCTCTCTCTCTCTCTCTCTCTCTCTCTCTATATATATATATATATATATATATATATACACACACACACACACACACACACACACACAATATAAGGACACTCTCTCTCTCTCTCTCTCTCTCTCTCTCTCTCTATATATATATATATATATATATATATATATATACACACACACACACACACACACACACACACAATATAAGGACACTGTATATAAAAGCAAACAAAGATTGCACTTGCACACCTTCAAAAACATTCTCCAATCAAATGCTTCCTTCATTGCACAAAAAAAGGTTTAAATGTAGTCTCTTACATTTGCAAACTGCCATTTACATTTAAATTCTTCGACATGCCATTTGCAAAACCTCCTTGTAGACAACATTGGTTGTGAAGAGTTCATTTGAACTTGTTGTGCCACTTTCATATTCCACAATATGCTTTACACACACTTTCACTACATTGGATGATCTAACACGTGACATAGCGATGTACAGTTGTCCATGTGTGAATACTTGCATGGCTAGATAAAGTCCCAATACACTCAATGTTTATCCTTGGGACTTATTTATTGACATACCAAAAGCTAACCTGACAAGAAATTGCCTCCTTCTCATGTCAAATGGCAATTGAAGCATAGTAGGCACAAATGTTATCCTCGGAATAAAGACTCTGTCTCCAATGTTTGTACCTGTAATGATTTCTGCTTCTATCACCTTTGAGCTAAATTGCTTGCATATCAATCTGGTACCATAACAAAGTCCTCGTCGAGGGTCCAAATTGCAGGGCAAAATGATAGGTGCATTAATCTTTAGAAGTAAACGGTGAGGAGGGTAACCACCACCTAAGTTCAAATTGTTCAAGTACTCAATTGGATACAATATTACATCATTCTCGCAAGAAACAACAGAATCTGCACTAAGGTATTCTCTTTCAAGACCAGGCAACGAACCCAAGGCTAGTTCATTGATCTCATCAACCTCTAAATTTCGTGGTGCAAGAATAGCACGGTCTTTGAAGAAGCATGCATAATCCTCAACTCTATGAAGATCTTTGTATACCCCTTCTACTAAACTCAAAATAGAGTTGCCATGGATCAACATTTACGATGAAATTACTACTCTGCCTTTATTGTTTGGCTGACCTATAGTGTCATCCCCAATTTGTAATGTCCATTTGATAAATTCATGTTCTATACCACAGTAAGCACTCTGTCTAACCCACATGTTTTGGGTGAGCTTTAAAACACTCACATATCTCCAAATATGTGACCAGTATAACGTTGCATCAACAATGTCTTCGCACGATCCCTTGGCACAACTGGTAAGATTTGCCTAAAGTCACCACCACCAAAAAGCACAACTTTTCCACCAAACACTGTATCACTTTGCATAATGTCCCTCAATGTCCTGTCTAGTGCTTCATATGCGTACCTATGCATCATTGGAGCCTCGTCCCAAATGATTAACCTTGCAAGCTTCAACGCCTCGGCCAATGGACTATTAACTTTGATTCCACATGTGCTAGAAGCATTGAGTACCAATGGAATTATGACAAACACCAACATCAACACACTCTCTTTGCAGTAATGAATGCAAAAAATCTTTCAAAAGCTCGACGGAGAATTTGTCCCAAAGCTGCCTAGGATATATAGGCTCACAAAAAACCATTATAATGACAAACAATTGACGCAACTGAAATCCTATATTCTGAATTGCAGCTTCATAGAGACACATGCACCACTCCTCATCACTCTCTCCAGCATCCCTCTAGCTTCACATACAGCTTTAAAACATGGATACAAATGTCCATTCACTATTCGCAAATCCTCAAAATATTTGCACCCTTTGCACACTGTGAGTAGCATCCGTAAAGTAATATTGCTCACCTGCACTCGGACTAACATTACACATACGTCTAAATCATATTTTTCCTTTTCCTTTTAGTCCATGAGCGAAGAGCTGAATTCCACACCCACTTGCAAGGAAATCAACATATAGTATGCTATTTGCATCTACATACAATTGATTGGCTTTGAACCATTCAGTGAGAGATGTACTTTGGTTTCTGTCACAACTAATCACATCACGCAAGTCATCCTGGTCATTTGAAAATCACATTATTGTGCATTGGGAGATGAACATGTAACCTTTGTATATCGGGCTTTTCATCGTGCAAATCATATTGATATATGCGCCAAAATGCCTATGGAAAGCAGAAATGTACCGTGCATCCAGATATTGACTAACCTCATCAATAACCCCATTTCTATCTTGCAACTCTATAGTAGCTCTATCATGTCATTTGTATACATACTTATACAAATATTTTACAGCTGCAATGGTAGAGCATACTTCTATGTTAATATGGGCGTTGTACCTCAAAGAGAGAAAAGGGTTATATGGAACAACCCATCGACTATCCACCCTATAATCCTTTACCTGGATGAAACTACCATCATCTCGTCGCAATGTAAGTTGGATACCCATTGTCATCAACGCTAGTTCTCTCACAAAAATTCTGAGGATACTGATATTTGCAACTCCCATTAACCATGCAAGGAGAGCGCATATTCAGTTCACCACATGGTCCATGGACATTGAAATAACTAATTATGCTGTGCAACTATGGAAACATCACCTTGTCAGGAAGTTCAGCACACACCAACATATCATAGTGAGGGATCTCAATCGGTTTACATCCACTTTCCAAAATCAATAATATATGTGCATGTGGCAAGCCTCTTTTTTGAAATTCAATAATAGAAATAAATCCCAATACTATTCCAAATATTGATTTTTTCACCAATAAGTGCATCATGTCCTTATGCTTCTCATAAAAGACCCGTGCAGTCAAGTCGGGTCGATCTTGGGCAACCTACCCGGCAATAAAGCATTGGTTATTTCATCCCACTTAGGATTGCAAGTAAAGGGGATAAATAGGTCAGGTTTACCCATCTTTAATAGCCATTGAATCTTGGTACAATTGATGCATATATCTAGGCCCCCCAGTATATGTAGATGGCAATACCACCCTGCATCTAGCAACTGTTGCAAAAGACGACCACTACGTAGAAGACATGCATTTGTATCTTCCCTAATCTCAGTCTATAAGCATAATATTGTAGTTGAGTTACGGTCTTTGTATCCTCATTTGAGCCTTCTCTATTGAGTGGAATTCCAACATGCCAACCATTCTTTCCTTGAGAGGAAATAGAAGAACATATAATAGGGGCATATATGAGCGATGCAAGTTAGATATTTTTTTTATAACACCTGTGCATGACATTATTTTTTTTATAACACCTGTGCATGACAGCTGCTACCTCACTTCCTGTAGGGACCAAGTATTGCCGTGAGGTTGATCAAGCTTCAGTGATGACCATTCTCAAATCTGCATGTGGACTTGACAGCAACATTTCTCTCATTGAACGAAGTGCACAGGCATATGGATTATGTACATACATCATTGTTTGTAACCTTTCAACAATGTTGTGATTTAAAGAGGGCATCCCATGAAGTCTATTCTCTAATTCATGCTCTGTATCATACACATAAATCAAGGAGCCGCATCTCGGGTTCCATAAGGTATGATAGAACCAACACGATGATAGGTGGTACCATGGATTCGAAAATTGAATACTCCTCCTCCCCTAGTGAACTGACTATCCAAGTGAGCACCTAGTGAAACAAATGCCAAGGCATTATTATAAGAGCGTATATTCTTTCTATATTCCTTACTTGCATTATCATTACCAAGCAACAACTCGACCAATGCAAGAGGTGGATTTTCCAATGGCAATAAAGAGACCTTCCCACTTCCACAACAGTGTTTGCCCACAGATTCTCCAAGCTTTCTTGTCGCCTCACACTTCCAAATCATTGCACCACAAAAATGACACTTACAAGAAAGGGATTCTAATGAGTGAAGAGTACAATCACCAGAACATACCACCATAGTTGTTGAGTGCTTGACATTCCGAGGCAAAGAAAACACCCACCTTTAATATCTTTCACATCACTAACGACAAATGTTATAGAATGTAAATTATCATCCATAGGTAGCTCATTTAAATCAAATGAGAAAGGGCCTCGCGCCAAATCTCTATGTGTCTGAGCATTGTGATGTTCATTGATAGGTTCTTGAAGAACCGTAGCATTGAGAATAGTTTTAGTTCTTGAATCCAAGTGGATTCTGTCGTGGGGTTCACTATGCTCCTCATTTTCAACCCTTCCAAATGTTTCAATTCCAACTATGGCAAAGTAATCCGTAAAATTAGCACCATTTTGTTTTCGAATGCAAGTCCTTGTTTGTGACCGTTTACGAGACGAGTCATATGTGTTGTATCCAAAATTCGAAGGCGATGAACTTGGTTTGAGCTCAAGTATGTACATCTCCTAGTCATCTTTAATCTCCTTCGAAACACAAAATTACAAATACTATTTTTCTTAACTTCAAACAACATAATACTTGAGATAGACAAAGAGAGAGACAATGACATAGATATACATACATACATACATACATACATACATATACATATACATATATATATATATATATATATATATATATATATATAGAGAGAGAGAGAGAGAGAGAGAGAGAGATAAAGGAAGGCAGAGTTGAAACATGTTGAGAGATAGAAGAGAGAAGTATTAAATTTGAAAAAATATAAATTTCATATATATCGCCAAAATTTCTAAAAGTCGGAACACAATTTGGCCCTTGATAAAAAAACATCATCCCTCACAAAATCTCTAAGCAACTACCCTAGCTTCTAAAACACAGCACATCTTTTTCATAATTGCATTGAGTCGATTAACAGATATCTTTAGACTCAATACCTCCATGCCTAATGCACGCACTTGATCTTTTAGAGAGTCTACGTGTTTTTTATAAACATTGCCTATTACATCCACATAGACATTCCCCAATTTCAGATTGCATGTTCTCCATGAAAGAAATCATGCCTAATTGGTTTGCCTCCATGCGACCACTACTGTCATGGACGCGATGGACATGATGAGTCAACTCATCTCTCAATGTATCTCCCCTTTGGCTGCCACTTCCACGAATCTCATCCCAAAGGGCATCTAAGTACTCCTTGCAAGAAACTGAAATTTTTTCAATGCGGTTGCATGTATCCGCAATAGTTCGAAGATGTTTAGAGCTTGTTTGTCTAGATAGAGACCTTGACCGAGCAAGGTGCTTTGCAGCTCGAACATTCATCAACTCATATGGCGTAGACAAAGCTACTTATTCATTGCAAGAGTCATCCACAGCAGCTACATCTTTGGAGCGGTTATTACCATTTGTTGAAATCCAAAATTAAAATCTTAAAGATCTACAATTATCTCTATGTATCTTTGCCAACATAAACCCAACCCTAGTATCCTATATGTATACTGCAACAGGAAGAAGTATACAACGAGGTTTTTTTTAAAGTATCTTAATGTACACAATCCTCTCTCTCTCTCTCTCTCTCTCTCTCTCTCTCTCTCTCTCTATGCATCTCTTTTCAACACAAAAGTTGAGAGAGACAGTGATAGCATCAAAAGAACTAACCTCAAGTTGAAGACAGAATTATACTCGCCCTTGATAGCAACAAGTTTGATTCAATCGCCCTTGTGCTTGCTTCTACACACACATACAAAGATACATAAAATTACAAATTTATGATCTCTCTGTTTATGATCATCTAGCCTGTGAGGATCTAAGACTATATAAATGTATTGAGGATTAATATCATCCCACCTATCAAAGCCAAGAACTTCCCATTTTGGGCTACAATGATATCTAAAAAAGCCCAATTGTGGCATCTCCTCAAAGAAGATTGTATCCAACAATTTGTTATTATCATAGGTCAACTTCAAGATATTTAATGACATTTTTTTGCATGAAAATCATAGAGATAATAACATTTTTTTATACTTAGAGATAATAAGAAACACAACCATGTTTATTTTGGAAAAAGCTTATGATTTGGGACACATTTGATGACCTCATCGAATACTTGTCGTGCTTGATCTCTATCACCATGGACATTATAGTCTATTTCATAGCGATCAATCAAGCCCAGTTTTCTTGAATAATCATGAGCATAATATTTTCATCTAATTTATCTGAATCTAATCATATAGTAATTTGGAAAACATCGTTCCAATTAACAGCATAAACTGGCCATGGCACATACCAACTTGGAACATAGAAATAACGACGCTCAAACTCGGCAACCAAATTCACCCTTTCCTCAAAGGAAAGAGAACTTCTCATGTGCTCAAAAAAAATGCTAGTCACCTCTTCCATCTGTCAATCATACATACAATTATATAAGTAAGTAGAAGCATGAATACTATATACGTCGAGGTGTGTCAAATATACTAATGCGAATACATTCTGTGTGTACATTGATGTTTGGACCTATACATTTGGGTGCTTAACCTTTGTGTGTGTACATGTGTGTTTTACTCACACACACACACACGCAACAACAACAACCACACACTCACACACCCACACACACACACACACACACAAATACATAAATATATATATGATTATTACACATATATATAATATAATTATATATATATATCTATATCTATATCTATATCTATATTATACACACACATAAGATAACTATATATATATATATATCTATATCTATATTATACACACACATAAGATAACTATATATATATATATATATATATGTAATTACTATACACACAAATATAATTACATAAATATAACGCATATGTATGAGTGTATATATACATATATACAAATGTACATAAATACATATATATATAAACATAAATATATATCAACACATACACATACATATATTATACACACACATAAGATAACTCTATATATATTACTACACAAACACACAAATATAAAAGATAAATATAAATACATAAATATGACACATATATGTGAGTGTATATATACATATATATACACATATATGTATAGCTATATATACATACATACAAATGTATATAAATGCATATAAACACACACACACACACACACACACACACACACACACACTCACTCACTTCACTAACTTTTAAAACTAGTAAAACCATTCAAAATTCTCTCTCCCTCCCACACACACACACACATAAAAAAACACGCACACACAAACTATTTCAAAGCTAAATCATTCAACATATTTAAAATCACTTTTAACATATTTAAAAACACACACGCACACCCACAAAATACACATACTCTCTCTCTCTCTCTCTCTCTCTCTCTCTCTCTCTCTCTCACACACACACACACACACACACACACACACTATTCACTAACTTTTAAAATTAAAAAAACTATTCAGAATACTCTCTCTCTCTCTCTCTCTCTCTCTCTCTCTCTCACACACACACACACACACACACACACACACAAAAAACTCTCTCTCACTTTTTCACTCTCTAACTTTTTAACTTTCAAGATACACTCTCTCTCTCTCTCTCTCTCTCTCTCTCTCTCTCTCTCAAAATGATATGTATAAAATTCAATTTTAAAATACACACACAAATGATATATATCATTATTACACACAAATGATATATATATATATCCTTTATATATATTATATATATATATATTTATGATATATATAATATATAATATGTAAAGGATATATATGATATATATATGCGCACTTGGGAGGACTGCATGTGCACCACCCACAAACTTGGGGGAGATAAAAGATATACATACGGGCTTACCTCAGAAGATGCGTGTAGAACTCGAGGGAGCAATTCGCTGCAGAACTCGGGGGAGCAGTCGCCTGCAGAACTCGGGGGCTGCATGGTGTAGAAAAACCACATATTTCTCTCTCTCTCTCTCTCTCTCTCTCTCTCTCTCTCTCTCTCTCTCTCTCTCTCTCTCAGAGTGCTATTTAATTAACCATGCATGTTTGCAGGTTGAGAGAGAGCCTCGGCAGACGAAGACAGAGCGAGAGAGTCGGACCAATTGGAGGTGCATGCTACTCTCTCTCTCTCTCGATAATCTGCTAATCTGCTGCATGTTCTGATGATTAAGTTGATTAGATGCATGTTTTGCTTGAGGTTGAGAGAGACTTACCTCTGCAGACGAAGAAGGAGCGAAAGGTGGACACGAGATTGAGCGAGATAGAGAGAGTTGAGATGTTGTAAGTTTCCCAGTTGTTTGGGGAGGCTTCCTGAGAATCGATTTTGAGGTTTCCCAGCTGCCACCTCGCTCAAGCCGCCTCGCTCGCCTCCTTCAATTGGCTGCCACCTCGCTCCTGTGCATCCACCTCCTCTGTAGCGAACGGTCCACCTCCCGCAGTTGCAGTGAATCCGCCTCCCACAGTGAAGTTCGTGGCGGCTACATGTATAGACACGGCTGCATGTATAGACACGGCTGCATGGCCAAAAAATGGTGACACATGCACATAGAAGATTAAGCTCTGTAAAGATATAGTAGAAAATACTAGTGGCTTGACCCATCCCTGACAGGCAAGAGTATTCTTATTTGTCGATCACAAATCAGTGCAGTAGGGAGAGGTGTTGCTCTAAAGTCCCAAGATCACGGGTTCAGGTGTGTTTTTTTTTTTAACTTTCTAATTCTAGACAATTGAAAAAAAAACGCTCATCTTCAAAGGGCAAGTAGGGATAAGCCTTATATTTGAAGCCCATTATGGGCCACATGGTCCCTAACTTGCCAACTTATATATAAACACACCATGCTTGCCATATATATACATGTAGAAACTCCTAAAGCACTTAATTTCATTGAATAAAGCACTAAAGCCTTTCAACCCAAAATAATGTTGACAATCTCAACACACCTGAACAAGCTTTAAAACAATCTTCGGACAACTGGATTATCTCTCCTTGGAAGCCTATACTCCTCGCCTCCATCTGGCAAAAAAAAACACTAAAGAAAAAAGCATTAACTAGTGCAAGATAAACTTTTCGTGGAAAAAAAGAAGGAAAACAACAAAAACTTACAGAACTCATTTGGTGGATTATATTTGAGATGAATGGGGTTTGAACAAGCTTGTAGACAGTAAACCGAAAAATTTTGTATTGTCCAGTGCCTATGACTCAAGAATCTAACCTATTAGGCTTTTCATAGTCCACAAACATTACATGTACATGAAGTTGATCCGTGATCTTTTGTAATCTCAGACTGTAAATTCCAAGGAACCCAAAGCTCTCGTTTGTAAGGGCCTTGACCATACAAACCCAACAATAATTTGGGTTCTAAAAAATAAAGATATTCCTTGTTACAAAAAGAATGTGTCAATAGCAATATAAATTTATCAAACATAAAGAAAAACCTACATAAAAAACAAGCCTTTCAACCCAAAATAATGTTGATAATCTCAACACACCTGAATAAAGCTTTAAAACAATCTTTGGACAACTAGATTATCTCTCCTTGGAAGCCTATACTCCTCGCCTCCATCTAAAAAAACACTAGCTAGTGCAAGATAAACTTTTCGTAGAAAAAAAGAAGGAAAACAACAAAAGCTTACAGTGGTGGATCAATATTTGAGATGAATGGGGTTTGAACAAGCTTGTAGACAGCAAACCGATAAATTTTGTATTGTCCAGTGCCTATGACTCGAAAATCTAACCTATTAGGCTTTTCATAGTCCACAAACATTACATGTACATGAAGTTGATCCGCGATCTTTTGTAATCTCAGACTGTAAATTCCAAGGAACCCAAAGCTCTGGTTCTAAGGGTCTTGACCATACAAACCCAATAATAATTTGGGTTCTAAAAAATAAAGATATTCCTTGTACGAAAAGAATGTGCCAATAGCAATATAAATTTATCAAACATAAAGCAAAACCTACATAAAAAACAAGCCTTTCAACCCAAAATAATGTTGACAATCTCAACACACCTGAACAAAGCTTTAAAACAATCTTTGGACAACTGGATTATCTCTCCTTGGAAGCCTATACTCCTCGCCTCCATCTAAAAAAACACTAGCTAGTGCAAGATAAACTTTTCGTGGCAAAAAAGAAGGAAAACAACAAAAACTTGCAGAACTCATTTGGTGGATCAATATTTGAGGTGAATGGGGTTTGAACAGGCTTGTAGACAGTAAACCGAAAAATTCTGTATTGTCCACTGCCTATGACTCGAAAATCTAACCTATCAGGCTTTTCATAGTCCACAAACATTACATGTATATGAAGTTGATCCGCGATCTTTTGTAATCTCAGACTGTAAATTCCAAGGAACTTAAAGCTCTCGTTTGTAAGGGTCTTGACCATACAACCCAACAATAATTTGGGTTCTAAAAAATAAAGATATTCCTTGTTACAAAAAGAATGTATCAATAGCAATATATCTAATTGTCCCACATGTAAATCATCCCCTTGACCCGGCATGATAGCTGCTACCTCACTTCCTGTAAGAACCCAGTATTGCCTTGAAGTTGATCGCGCTTCAGTGATGATGACCATTCTCAGATCTGCATGTGGACTTGACTGCAACATTTCTCTCATTGTACGAAGAGCACAGGCATACGCATTTTATCCATACATCATTGTTTGTAACCTCTTAAGTACATTATGATTTAAAGAAGGCATCCCATAAAATCTATTCTCTAATTCATGCTCTGTATCATACACATATAGTTGGGTAAATTGAGGAGCCGCATCTCGTGTTTCATGAGGTATTACAGAACCAACACGATGATAGGTAGTACCATGGATTCAAAAATTAAATACTCCTCTCCCCCTAGTGAATTGATTATCTAAGTGAGCACCAAGTGAAACAAATGCCAAGGCATTATTGTAAGAGCGGATATTCTTTCTGTATTCCTAGAGAGGGATTGGATAGGAGGAATGGAAAAGAACATAGGAAAAAAACATACCTTGTGATTGAAAAACGTAAAGGCAGGAGAACACATACCTTGTGATTGTGCATCATGCTTGTGGGAGATGCTTGTGGGGAAGAGAGGACCAATATGCTTATGGAAGATCAACAAGGAAGGAAGGAGATGATGTGCACAGCCAAGCAAGAATAAAGATTATGTTTTTGGTTTAGGGTATGCATTGAGATCTCAACGGGAGGTTTCTCATATGCGGCTTTATCAACATGGCTATACGTACATGTATAGTTTTGTTTGTTCTCACTATCTCCTTACATTTGGATTAATCTTATTGGTCCATAGGAACCTTAATTTAAAATTTTTAGAAAATCTGGACCCCACTTCCACAGTAGTGTTTGCCTACATATTGTCTTCGCTTTGTTGATACCTCACATTGCCAAATTAGTGCATTACAAAAATGGCACTTATAATTAAGGGCTCCTATAATGAGTGAAGAGTGCAATCTCTAGAATACACCACCATAGTTGTTGGGTGCTTAACATTCCGAGGAAATGAAAACGCATGCGTTATAGAGTGACATTCGGATTTAATATCTTTCACATCACCAATGACACAACAAATAGAATGGAAATTATCATCCACAGGGCGGCTCATTTAAATCAAATGAAAAAGAGCCTTGCTCTATATCTCTCTTTGGCTGTGCATTTCGACGTTCATTGATAGGTTCTTAAAGTACCATAGCATTGGCAATTGCTCTATTTCTTGTGAGTAAGTGGATTCCACCATGGATTCCTCTATGTTCCTCTTCATTTTCAACCCTTACAAATGTTCCAACTTCATTTTCATTAATGTAATTCATTAAATTAGCAACATTTTGTTTTCGAATACAAGCCCTTATCCTTGAACGGTTATAGGGCGAGACACACGTGTTGTATCCAAAACTCGAAGCCGACGAACTTGGTTTAAACTCAAACAGCTCCTAACCATCTTCAAATCTCTTTCAAAACACAAAATAGGGAATACTAACTTCCTTTCAAAACACAAACTCCTAACCATCTTCAAATCTCTTTCAAAACACAAAATAGGGAATACTAACTTCCTTTTAAAACATTCTTAACTTTAAACACCAACATAATATTCTACTTCAAAAGCCATTATCACACATGTGACCCTGCTCCAAATAGACTCAGCTCAATAAGAATGTAATTCTTAGAGAAGTTTTTAATACATACATAAGTATAACGTATACAAACCATTTCCTAGATGAATAAGTGAGCATAGCATTTACAATCCATCTCTTACAAAGATAAAGGGTAATAACATATACAATCACAGAAATAGATAGATACACACACACACACACACACACAGAGAGAGAGAGAGAGAGAGAGAGAGAGAGAGGAAATAGAAGTTGAGACATAATAAAAAAATGCGAGAGAACAAAATAAGAGAGAAGTATTGAATTTGAGAAAATGAAAAATTCATACATATAGCCAAAAGAGAGAACCAATTCTGTAAGTCGCAATACAATTTGTGCCTTAAGTAAAAAAATCATTACTCTCACAAAAATCCTAGGCAACTACCAGTGCTTCTAAGATACAACTCATCTTTTTCATAATAGCATTGAGTCGATTAATAGATATCTTAAGACAATACCTCCAAGCCTAAAGTACGTACTTGCTCTTTTAGAGAATCCACTTGTTCTTTACATTGCCCACCTTGACATTCTCCAATTTCAACATGCATATTCTCCATGAAAGAAATCATGTCTAGTTGGTTTGCCTCCATCCAACCATTACTGTCAAGGACGTGGTGGAGATGATGAGACAACTCGTCTCTTAGTATATCTCCCCTTTCCGTGGATGTGCCACTTCCACGGATCTCATCCCAAAGAGCTTCTAAGTACTCCTTGCAAGCAACTTGATTTTTCTCAATCTGCTCGCATATGTCCGCAATATTTTGTAGGCATTTAGAGTTTGGTTGTCTGGATGGAGACCTTGACCTAGCAAGGTGTTTTGCAGCTCGAACATTCATTAACTCCAGTGGAGTAGACAAAGCTACTTCTTCATTGGAAGAATCCTTCGCATCCATTAAATCTCTTGAGTGGTTTTTATCATTTTGAATCTCCATTTGCTGAAATTCAAAATTAATATCTTAAGGCTCTACAAATATCTCTTCATATCTTTGCCAACATATAACCAACCCTAGAAACCTACCTATACAAATATAGATTCCTCCTAGAAAACTATCATAGAGATACATATAAGTGTCTCTCTATATTTTATGTATTGGCAAAATCATAAATTTTTTAAACTTTTTTAAGAACTTTTTGAAGTTAAAACAACTATTCTCTAGGCTTCTATAGTTTGTAAATTCTCTAAGACCCATTATACTCTCTCTAGAACTCTCTCTACAATCTCAAAGACAATAGTCTAATAAATGGAATGTTTCTAGCTTATGTAGCCAAGCACACCAATATTGTAAATTGTTCAAATGTGGTAACACACTCAATGAGATTGAAAGAGAAATAGAGAATGTTTTAATGTGCTCTCTCTCTCTCTCTCTCTCTCTCTCTCTCTCTCTCTCTCTCTCTCTCTCTCTCTAGCCAACCATACAATAAACACACAAATAGATAAAGACAAAAAGGCCAACAAAGAAACCAACCTCAAGTTGAACAGAGAATTGGATTCAAATCACCAACTTTGATGCTATTGTCCTTGTGCTTCCTTCTACACAATCACATGAAAAAAAACAAAAAAAAAACTTATGATCTCTCTATTTTTCTAATCCAAATACACAATAAAATGTAACAATAACTATTTGTGTATTACATGATTGTATGAGAGAAAGATAAACAAATAGAGAAGGAAAGAGATAGAGAGAGAGAAAGAGACATCCATCAATAATCTAAAAGCTTTACATTATCTTTACCAACTTCCTTAATGGAATGCACTTCAGGATTTCACTAAAAATGAAACGCTTTTCCTCGGAGCTCCTACATCT